>NC_053028.1:287065787-287117800 GCF_003073215.2 Triticum urartu
AGATTAACAAAACTTCCGGTTGCACATACAACCTTTCCTCAAAAATCGTCGAGGAAACAATGTTTGACATCCTATCTGCAAGATTTCATAAATAATGCAGTAATTGCTAATATAATTCCAACAGACTCTTAGCATCGCTACGAGTGAGAAAGTCTCATCGTAGTCAACTCCTTGAACTTGTCGGAAAACATCTTAACGACAAGTCGAGCTTTCTTAATGGTGATATTACCATCATTGTCCGTCTTCCTTTTAAAATCCATATGTACCTAACAGCCTTACGACCATCAAGTAGTTCTTCCAAAGTCTACACTTTGTTTTCATATGGATCCTCTCTCGGATTTATGGCCTCGAGCCATTTATCGGAATCCGGGCCCACCATCGCTTCTCCATAGCTCGTAGGTTCATTGTTGTCTAGCAACATGACTTCCAAGACAGGATTACGTACCACTCTGAAGTAGTATGCATCCTTGTCATCCTACGAGGTTTGGTAGTGACTTGATCTGAAGTTTCATGATCACTATCATAAGCTTCCACTTCAATTGGTGTAGGTGCCACAGGAACAACTCCTGTGCCCTGCCACACACTAGTTGAAGAGACGGTTCAATAACCTCATCAAGTCTCCACCATCCTCCCACTCAATTCTTTCGAGAGAAACTTTTCCTCGAGAAAGGACCCGATTCTAGAAACAATCCCTTATTGCTTTCGGATCTGAGACAGGAGGTATACCCAACTGTTTTTGGGTGTCCTATGAAGATGCATTTATCCGCTTTGGGTTCGAGCTTATCAGCCTGAAACTTTTTCACATAAGCGTCGCAGCCCCAAACTTTTAAGAAATGACAGCTTAGGTTTCTCTAAACCATAGTTCATACGGTGTCACTCATCGGAATTACGTGGTGCCCTATTTAAAGTGAATGTGGTTGTCTCTAATGCCTAACCCATAAACTATCGTGGTAATTCGATAAGAGACATCATGGTATGCATCATATCCAATAGGGTGCAGTTATGATGTTCGGACACACCATACACTATGGTGTTCCAGGCTGTATTAGTTGTGAAACAATTTCCACAATGTCTTAATTCTGTGCCAAACTCGTAATTCAGATATTCATCTCTATGATCATATCATAGATTTATCCTCTTGTCACGATGATCTTTCAACTTCACCCTGAAATTACTTGAACCTTTCAATAATTCAGACTCGTGATTCATCAAGTAAATATACTCAACATCTACTCAAATCATCTGTGAAGTAAGAACATAACGATATCCACTACACCTCAGCACTCATTGGACTGCACACATCAAAATGTATTACTTCCAACAAGTTGCTTTCTAGTTCCATTTTACTGAAAACGAGGCTTTCAGTCATCTTGCCCATGTGGTATGATTTGCATGTCTCAAGTGATTCAAAATCAAGTGAGTCCAAACGGTCCATTTGCATGGAGTTTCTTCATGCATATACACCAATAGACATGGTTCGCATGTCTCAAACTTTTCAAAAACGAGTGAGCCCAAAGATCCATCAACATGGAGCTTCTTCATGCGTTATACCGATATGACTTACGTGGCAGTGCCACAAGTAGGTGGTACTATCATTACTATCTTATATCTTTTGGCATGAACATGTGTATCACTACGATCGAGATTCAATAAACCATTCATTTTAGGTGTAAGACCATTGAAGGTATTATTCAAATAAACAGAGTAACCATTATTCTCTTAAATGAATAACCGTATTGCGATAGACATAATCCAATCATGTCTATGCTCAACGCAAACACCAATCTCGATGGTAGAGGGAGCGTACGATATTTGATCAACCTTGGAAATACTTCCAACACATATCGTCATCTCACCTTTAGCTAGTCTCGTTTATTCCATAGCTTTTATTTCGAGTTACTAACACTTAGCAACGAACGGGTATCTAATTACTGGAGTACTAGAATCGACATGACAACTGATTATCATAGGTGTAGTAACTAGAGATATTAGGAAAAGTAATAAGCAAGAAACCACAGTAAGATAAGAAAAATCAATGGTTATGGAATCAACATTGACTTTGAACAGAGTCGCACTACCACATTCTCAAGAACACAAACAAGCCTCTAACATACGGCATATGCTTGCTAGAGGATAAGATGCAGAAATACTGCACAGTGGGAGATTGTAACCGACTTTCAGTTTTTGTCGGAGTGTGGACGCCCCACACGGAGAGTCGATCGTTCCTCTAAGCATCTTGGGTTCAAATCATTGACATAGGTCTTCAAAGTAGGCGACAGTCATCAGGATCAGAATCGATCCGCCGGCCTCCATAGGAATTCTAGCAAGCCCCAATGTGCACCTCTTGAGAGATCTATACTCGAAAGACTAGTGGTTCACAAAACAAATAACAAAAAGATGCTTCCTATATTGATGGTTACCTAGACTACGTAGGATCAAACATCGAACCGAGAAACATTATATCCAAAATGATGACACTATATATCCGTCTGGGTCATATAGTTCATCAAAAAGAATATCCTAGGGCTACCGTGACATCCGCGACTGGAGAAACAAACCCGAAACTTTGGGTTAGCAATCAGGTGTTTGGGGATAAGGGGAAGCATAATATGCGTCTACGCCACAACTAGCAAAGATAAAACCAATCTCCAGAAATTTCACTGGAAACAACCCATCGAGCAAAAGTGTGTCGTACTCAGCAATAATCGAGCACAAGCTACACACAACATATTAGAACAGATATCTTCCATAACATCTCATTAGTTTAGCTGCGGAACCTTTAAGAAGGAATAGCAGTAGCTATACTCCGTTATAGATGGCACGACTGAATCGATGATGGGGAATATCCCATGTATACTAGCTCGAAACATCTCATATTCCTGGCGCAGGTTTCACCGTGCGTGGCCTGTCTGAGTTCTCACAACCAACTAAAATCTAAGTCACTGAGATTAAGACTTGAATGTCTGGATGAACTGCAGGATAGTTTTATCCCAGAAAAATAGGCAGACAGATAAAGTTCGGTGAATGACAGAACCTCGAGACAAACCTCGACATGAGGAAACTGATCGACTCGTTCAGACACACACTGAACCCGTAATGAGGCTGAGAGGTATGACATCACAGGCACAAGATACAATGAGGAATACGTCTTCTGTGTCTCACGAGAACAAAGTAGCACAGAAATTATAATACACAAAATCTAAACTAAATCGCTGAGATAAGATCTAATAATTTTCTTTTTTCAGTGATATTTGGAGAAAGAAGAGAAGAGTCAAATCTACGTCAGGAGGCCTCACCAGAGCGACGAAGGGACTGAGGAGTAAAAAGAATCCTACTCTCCGATATATATAATCCTAAGACTCAAAACATTTTTTCTAGACTCAACAACGTCAGCGATTCGATCAAGCAGGGGGCTCCTAAGTCGGGGATGGCTCTGATTACCAACTTGTAACACCCACGATGCGGCTATATCTCCCACGTGTCGAGGCATGACTTAGAGGCATAACCGCATGGTGGTTTAGTCGCAAGTGGGGTAATCTTCACACAATCCCATGTACTGAATAAGAAAGGGATAAAGAGTTGGCTTACAATCGCCACTTCACACAAATACAAGTTAAACATACATCATCCAGAATACAATCAAGGTCCGACTATGGAACCAAATAAAAGAAGAAAACCCCAATTGCTAGATCCCCGATCGTCCCAACTGGGCTCCACTACTAATCAATAGGGAACAAAACAACACAACGAACAAGATCTTCATCGAGCTCCCACTTGAGCTAGATTGCGTCACCTGCACTGGTAATATCGGCACCTCACGTGATATCCCATTGTCACCACAGATAAGTACATCCAAGACATACATCAAGTGTTTTCAAATCCTTAAAGACTCAATCCGATAAGATAACTTCAAAGGGAAAACTCAATCCATCACAAGAGAGTAGAGGGGGAGAAACATCATAAGATCCAACTATAATAGCAAAGCTCGTGATACATCAAGATCATGCCAAATCAAGAACACGAGAGAGAGAGAGATCAAACATGTAGCTACTGGTACATACCCTCAGCCCCGAGGGAGAACTACTCCCTCCTCATCATGGAGAGCGCCGGGATGATGAAGATGGCCACCGGAGAGGGATTCCCCCCTCCGGCAGGGTGCCGGAACGGGTCTAGATTGGTTTTCGGTGGCTACGGAGGCTTATGGCGGTGGAACTCCTGATCTAGGTTATTTTCTGGAGGTTTCTGTATATATAAGAGGTGTTGGAGTCGGGAACAAGTCAGGGGGGTCCCCGAGGCGGCCACGAGGCAGGGGGCGTGCCTAGGGGGGTAGGGCGCGCCCCCACTCTCGTGGTGGCCTCGGGACTCTTCTGGCCCACCTCCGGTACTCCGTGGGCTACTTCTGGTCCAAAAATGATCTCCGTGAAATTTCAGGTTAATTGGACTCCGTTTGGTTTTCCTTTTCTGCGATAATCTAAAACAAGGAAAAAACAAAAACTGGCACTGGGCTCTAGGTTAATAGGTTAGTCCCAAAAATCATATAGAATAGCATATAAATGCATATAAAACATCCAAGGTTGATAATATAGTAGCATGAAACAATAAAAAATTATAGATACATTGGGGACGTATCAGGCATCCCCAAGCTTAATTCCTGCTCGTCCTCGAGTAGGTAAATGATAAAAACAGAATTTTTGATGTGGAATGCTACCTAACATATTTATCCATGTAATTCTCTCTATTGTGGCAAGAATATTCAGATCCATAAGATTCAAGATAAAAGTTTAATACTGACATAAAAATAATAATACTTCAAGCATACTAACCAAGCAATTATGTCTCTTCAAAATAACATGGCCAAATAAAGTTATCCCTAGAAAATCATATAGTCTGGCTATGCTCCATCTTCACCACACAACGTATTCTCATCATGCACAACCCCGATGACAAGCCAAGCAATTTTTTCATACTTTAGTAATCTCAAACTTTTTTTAACCTTCACGCAATACATGAGAGTGAGCCATGGACATAGCACTATGGGTGGAATAGAATATAATGATGGGGGTTATGTGGAGAAGACAAAAAAGGAGAAAGTCTCACATCGACGCGACTAATCAACAGGCTATAGGGAGATTCCCATCAATTGATGTCAATGCGAGGAGTAGGGATTGCCATGCAATGGATGCACTAGAGCTATAAATGTATTAAGTCTCAACAAAAGAAACTAAGTGGGTGTGCATCCAACTTGCTTGCTCACGAAGACCTAGGGCATTTGAGGAAGCCCATTGTTGGAATATACAAGCCAAGTTCTACAATGAAAATTCCCACTAGTATATGAAAGTGATAGAATAAGAGACTCTCTATCATGAAAACCATGGTGCTACTTTGAAGCACAAGTGTGGTAAAAAGGATAGTAGCATTGCCCCTTTTATTTTTATTTTTTATTTGACCTTTCTTTTTTCTCTTTTTTTGGCCTTTCTCTTTTTTTTATTTGGGACAATGCTCTATTAATGATGATCATCACACTTCTATTTATTTACAACTCAATGATTACAACTCGATACTAGAACAAAGTATGACTCTATACGAATGCCTCCGGCGCTGTACCGGGATAGGCAATGAATCAAGAGTGACATGTATGATAAGTTATGCATGGTGGCTTTGCCACAAATACGATGTCAACTACATGATCATGCAAGGCAATATGACAATGATGATGTGTGTCATGATGAACAGAACGGTGGAAAGTTGCATGGCAATATACCTCAGAATGACTATGGAAATGCCATAATAGGTAGGTATGGTGGCTGTTTTGAGGATATAAGGAGGTTTATGTGTGATAGAGCGTATCATATCACGGGGTTTGGATGCACCGGCGAAGTTTGCACCAACTCTCGAGGTGAGAAAGGGCAATGCACGGTACCGAAGAGGCTAGCAATGATGGAAGGGTGAGAGTGCGTATAATCCATGGACTCAACATTAGTCATAAAGAACTCACATACTTATTGCAAAAATCTACAAGTCATCAAAAACCAAGCACTACGCGCATGCTCCTAGGGGGATAGATTGGTAGGAAAAGACCATCGCTCGTCCCCGACCGCCACTCATAAGGAAGACAATCAAAGAACACCTCATGTTTCAAATTTGTTACACAACGGTTACCATACGTGCATGCTACGGGACTTGCAATCTTCAACACAAGTATCTCAAATTCACAACTACTCAACTAGCACAACTCTAATATCACCATTCTATATCTCAAAACAATCATCAAGTATCAAACTTCTCATAGTATTCAATGCACTCTTATGAAAGTTTTTATTATACCTCTTGGATGCCCATCATATTAGGACTAAATTCATAACCAAAGAAAATTACCATGCTATTCTAAAGACTCTCAAAATAATATAAGTGAAGCATGAGAATTCAATAATTTCTATAAAGTAAAACCACCGCCGTGCTCTAAAAGGATATAAGTGAAGCACTAGAGCAAATGAGAAACTACTCCGAAAGATATAAGTGAAGATCAATGAGTAGTTGAATAATTATGCAACTATGTGAAGACTCTCTAACATTTAATAATTTTGGATCTTGGGAAATATTCAAACAGCAAGCAAAACAAAATAAAATAAAATGACGCTCCAAGCAAAACACATATCATGTGGTGAATAAAAATATAGCTCCAAGTAAAGTTACTGATGAATGAAGACGAAAGAGGGGATGCCATCTGGGGCATCCCCAAGATTAGGCTCTTGGTTGTCCTTGAATATTACCTTGGGGTGCCTTGGGCATCCCCAAGCTTAGGCTCTTTCCACTCCTTATTCCATAATCCATCGAATCTTTACCCAAAACTTGAAAACTTCACAACACAAAACTCAACAGAAAACTCGTAAGCTCCGTTAGTATAAGAAAATAAATCACCACTTTTGGTACTGTTTTGAACTAATTATAAATTCATAATGGTGTAATATCTACTGTATTCCAACTTCTCTATGGTTCATACCCTCCGATACTACTCATAGATTCATCAAAATAAGCAAACAAGACAATGAAAACAGAATCTGTCAAAAACAGAACATATGTAATAATCTGTATCAAACGTATACTTCTGTAACCCCAAAAATTCTGAAATAAATTGGTGAACGTGAGTAATTTGTCTATTAATCATCTTCAAAAAGAATCAACCTAATCACACTCTCCAGTAAAAAATGGCAGCAAAACTCGTGAGCGCTAAAGTTTCTGTTTTTTATAGAAAGACCGCAAAGACTTCACCCAAGTCTTCCAAAAGGTTATGCTTGGCACAAACACTAATTAAAACATAAAATCACATCTAAACAGAGGCTAGATGAATTATTTATTACTAAACAGAAACAAAAAGCAAGGAACAAAAATAAAATTTGGGTTGCCTCCCAACAAGCGCTAACGTTTAACGCCCCTAGCTAGGCATGATGATTTCAATGATGCTCACATAAAAGATAAGAATTGAAACATAAAGAGAGCATCATGAAGAATATGACTAGCACATTTAAGTCTAACCCACTTCCTATGCATAGGGATTTTGTGAGCAAACAACTTGTGGGAACAAGAATCAACTTGCATAGGAAAGCAAAACAAGCATAACTTCAAGATTTTAAGCACATAGAGAGGAAACTTGATATTATTGCAATTCCTACGAGCATATATTCCTCCCTCATAATAATTTTCAGTAGCATCATGAATGAATTCAACAATGTAACCATCACATAAATCATTCTTTTCATGATCTAATGATACGTCCATTTTGCATCATGCTTTTATATCGATATTTATTGCATTATGGGCTGTTATTACACATTATGTCACAATACTTACGCCTATTCTCTCTTATTTTACAAGGTTTACATAAAGAGGGAGAATGCCGGCAGCTGGGATTCTGGGCTGGAAAAGGAGCAAATATTAGAGACCTATTCTGCACAGCTCCAAAAGTCCTGAAACTTCACGGAAGTCATTTTCAGAATATATAAAAAATACTGAGCGCAAGAAGTACCAGAGGGGGGCCACACCCTGCCCACGAGGGTGGGGGCGCCCCCCCTGCGCCCCTGCCTTGTGGGCCCCCTGGTGGCCCTCCGATGCCCATCTTATGCTATATGGAGTCTTTCGATGAGGAAAAATAATAATAAGCCAACTTTCGGGATGAGGCTCCGCCGCCACGAGGCGGAACCTTGGCGGAACCAATCTAGGGCTCTGGCGGAGCTGTTCTGCCGGGGAAACTTCCCTCCGGGAGGGGAAAATCATCGCCATCGTCATAACAACGATCCTCTCATCGGGAGGGGGTCAATCTCCATCAACATCTTCACCAACACTATCTCCTCTCAAACCCTAGTTCATCTCTTGTATCCAATTCTTGTCTCCAAGTCTGGGATTGGTACCTGTGGGTTGCTAGTAGTGTTCATTACTCCTTGTAGTTGATGCTAGTTGGTTTATTTGGTGGAAGATCATATGTTCAGATTCTATATGCATATTAATACCCCTCTGATTATGAACATGAATATGCTTTGTGAGTAGTTATGTTTGTTCCTGAGGACATGGGAGAAGTCTTGCTATTAGTAGTCATGTGAATTTGGTATTCGTTCGATATTTTGATGAGATGTATGTTGTCTCTCTGTAGCGACCCGACCTCAAATGGTCAAGTCTCTGTGCTTCAGTGTCATCCCTGGATCGGTAATTCTGTCACACACAGTACTCGAGGATTTATAACAAAGTAGCAATCACACACTTATTACATAGAATGTCTCCAAAGAGAACTTATTACAATAAATATGGCTTAACGCCATCTAATACGATAACAGCGGAAGGCTTGGAAGATAAAGTGAGTCCATCAACTCCAACGGCATAGCTGAGCTGCACGACAACGACCTAACAAACCTTACTCCTCATTTGAAAAGTCTGCAACATAATACATTGCAGCTCGAAAATGGGTCAGCACATGGAATATGCTGGCAAAATAACACAGTAGAGGAAGAACAGAATAATGCTATCACTACATGCATATTTGGCTGGTGGAAAGCTCTATGGTTATAGTTTTGCGAAAAGCCAATTTTTCCCTACAACAAAGGAATATATTTTAATTTAACTATCATTGTAGTTGAAACATCATTGAGAAGGTTCCTCCAACTCAATCCCAATTAAAGTAATTAACAACCCAACAATATTAATTTAGAGTATGAGATACTTAAGATACTCCAAGTACTAGATACTCAAGATTGTCCATAACCGGGGACACGGCTAACCATGATTAGTTTATACACTCTACAGAGGTTTGCGCACTTTTCCCCACAAGACTCGATCTCCTCCATTGGTTTTCTCGCACTACAGGGTGTTTGAGAAACGGATGACCGAGACACAGTCTTTCAGAAACATTAACTCTCTACTTCGGGCAGACCATACCAAACCTACAATCCCACTACCTGCTGATCCACCTCTTCAAGAGCTTCACATAACTTACTCAACTATGCTAGAGCCCATAATAGCTTGTGGGTGCACACGGAAGTTTCTAGCATGAATAATCTCAGTTCCCTTTGAGCCTGGGTGGCGGTCCATAGGAAGATCACACGGGTACTCCGGGATTTCCAAAAATACAAGCAACACTAGGTACTCCAGGTGCCTCAATCCACCCAGATGTGTATTTAAGTTGCCACCTTAAGTTGAACCATTAACTATCAATCTCACATCTGTCATGGATTTCACTCACCCAGACCACGTCTACGAGCATAACATAGCAATATAAGCAACGCGTAGAAGTAACTCCCAAGGGTTTGAATGTAACAGGGTAATAGGTTCTACCTCATCAACTACTTTCCAACCCACATGTTAATGACATCCTAACAATGCAATGTTTGAGGATTGGTACTAGTGCATAAAAACTGGGTGATAAAGGGGTATGATCAAAGTGTTACTTGCCTTGCTGACGATCCGCGTAACCTAGAGACTCCAAATAACACGCTTCGCACTTCGGGAATTCTATCGCAAACAAAAAATAGCATACATAAGCAATCAAACTAAGAAACACGGGTAAATCTCAAATAAGAAGATCTAACAAGAAAGTTCAACTTAAGAACTTCGGTTTGCAAAAAGAATCAAATCGAACGGAGCAACGAAACTCAAACGGCGAAAGAAACAAGATCCGTTTACTAATCTGGTCCTAGGTTAAATTTTACAGTAGCAAAAACTTGTGCAAGTTGATTAGACGAAAAGAGGGTCTCGAGACGAAGATCTAGGCGCTTGAATCGCCTGATTCTGACTAACGAGTGAAAAGATAAACTAGAACGAAAATCGGATCAGAAACCGCGATCAGAAATAATCGTGGATTAATCCGATAAAAGAAAACTGATGAACAGGCTAACGAACGAGCGTTCATTATCTGTAACTAACGAGTGAAAACCATTCGTTAAAACGAACGTCCGGTCGAACGTCCGCTAAAAAGAAAAACCAAAAAAACCGGCGAACCAAAAAAACGACTAGGGATTTCTAACGAAAACCGAACCGGTTTAAAAAAAAGCGTGCGCGAAGGGGCAGGGGAAATGCGGCGGTGAGGCTTCCAGGCGAGGTACGGGCGCAGCGGCGTGCTTTGTCGGGAGATCGTCCCTAGCTCGAAGATGATGCGATGGGCCATGGCCTGGCGAACTGGGCTGGCCCGGCCCGGTCAGTCCGAAGTTTTTTTTTATTATTAAAAAAACATTTTCTAGACAATTAAAATAATAAAAACGAGGGGGCAGGGGAAATGCGGCGGTGAGGCGTCCAGGCGAGGTACGGGCGCAGCGGCGTGCTTTGTCGGGAGATCCTCCCTAGCTCGAAGATGATGCGCTGGGCCATGGCCTGGCGAACTGGGCTGGCCCGGCCCGGTCAGTCCGAAGTTTTTTTTTATTATTAAAAAAACATTTTCCAGACAATTAAAATAATAAAAACGGAATAATTAAAAATATTATATAGGCATATAATATATCCAAATTTTCAGAAAAAGATTTTCTACAACGTGAACATTTCCTAGCATTAAATAAAATTCACACAAATTCAAATAAAGCAAAGAGTGCTACAGCTCTAATAAAATCCAATTAAAATCATTTTAAAAATACCAAAATGATTTCAAAATTATTTCTCTCCAATTTTCTGATGTAGGGAATCATTTTACCCTATTTTCCATTTATTTTATTTTTGGAGAAAAAAATAATTTGAATAAAACCCAAATATATCCAAATTGAAAATAATTTCCAAAAGGAATTTGAATTTGATCCTTTTAAACTTCCAACTCATATTTCATATGTTTTGAAGAAGTCGTTTTATCTTCTCTCATGAAAATCATTGATTTGCTTAAAGTTATGAATTTGAAATATTTTCAAATGAAATTCAAATCTTTTCAAAACCCTTTATCATTTATTTAAATGGAAGAAGTCATATCATCTTCTCTCTAGACTCTTTTCTGGCACCATTGCCGGGGAGTTGAAGCGCCTTTGGTAGTGAGAATTGTAAGGAAAGATTTATTTAGTGTGCTTGAAATTTACTGTAACTTGTTAGTATGGAAGTAATCCTCTGAGGGCTTGTTTGGGGTATCTTCACCCTGACCAGTAGAGCAAAGAGTTGCTCCTAACCTACTGAACCTACTTGAAAATGAAAATGTCTAGCTTGAAATTCCTTCGGTATATGAAAAATCTAGCTAAACCTTTTGCAGGAGATGGAACATTACATCCCGATGAGCACCTAATATATGTGGATGAAGTTTGTGGATTATTTAAGCTTGCAGGTGTGCCCGATGATGTTATTAAGAAGAAGGTCTTCCCTTTATCTTTGAAGGGAGACGCATTGACATGGTATAGGCTATGTGATGATATGAGATCATGGAACTACAAACGATTGAAATTGGAATTTCATCAGAAGTTTTATCCTATGCATCTTGTTCATCGTGATCGTAATTATATATATAATTTTTGGCCTCGCGAAGGAGAAAGCATTGATCAAGCTTGGAAGAGGATTAAGTCAATGTTATATTCATGCCCCAATCATGAGCTCTCAAGAGAAATGATTATTCAAATTTTTTATGCTCGGTTTCTGATAACAACCGCACCATGCTCGATACTTATTGTGCTAGATCTTTTATGATGAAGACTATTGAATTCAAATGGGATTTATTGGAAAGAATTAAATGCAACTCTGAAGATTGGGACCTCGACGAAGGTAAGAAGCCAGGTATGATACCTGAGTTTGATTGTCTTAAATCTT
Source organism: Triticum urartu (assembly GCF_003073215.2). Taxonomy (NCBI): domain Eukaryota; kingdom Viridiplantae; phylum Streptophyta; class Magnoliopsida; order Poales; family Poaceae; genus Triticum; species Triticum urartu. The sequence continues at coordinate 287,078,037 of NC_053028.1, forward strand.
TTATGGATACCAATGTTTTCCGTAAATTTAGCACTAAATATGGACTTGACTCTGAAATAGTAGCTTCTTTCTGTGAATCTTTTGCTACTCATGTTGATCTCCCTAGGGAGAAGTGGTTTAGATATCATCCTCCCATAGAAGTAAAAGTAGCTGCACCTATTAAAGTTGAAGAAAAGACTGTCACTTATAATGATCCTATTGTTCCTACTGCTTATGTTGAGAAACCACCTTTTCCTGTTAGGATAAAAGATCATGCTAAAGCTTCAACTGTGGTTCGTAAAAGAAATATTAGAACCTATACACCTCCCGAGCAAATTAAAGTTGAACCTAATATTGCTATTGTTAAAGATCTCTTGTCTGATAATATTGATGGGCATGTTATTCATTTCTGTGATGAGACTGCTAGAATTGCTAAACCATGTGCTAAAGATAAACATAGACCCGTGGTAGGCATGCCTGTTATTTATGTTAAAATAGGAGATCATTGTTATCATGGCTTATGTGATATGGGTGCTAGTTCTAGTGCAATACCTATTGACTTATATAAAGAAATTATGCATGACATCACACCTGCTGAGTTAGAAGATATTGATGTCACAATTAAACTCGCCAATAGAGATACTATTTCACCAATTGGGATTTTTAGAGATGTTGAAGTCTTGCGTGGGAAAACTAAATATCCTGCTGATTTTTTTGTTCTTGGTTCCCCACAAGATAGCTTTTGTCCCATTATATTTGGTTGACCCTTCTTGAACACAGTTAATGCTAAGATAGATTGCGAAAAGGATGTTGTTACTATTGGCTTAGGTGACATGTCTCATGAGTTCAACTTCTCTAAATTTCGCAGACAACTCCGTGAAGAGGAATTGCCTAGTAAAGATGAAATTGTTGGTCTTGCTTCTATTGCCGTGCCTCCTAGTGATCCTTTAGAACAATATTTGCTAGACCATGAAAATGATATGTTTATGAATGAAAGAAGGGAAATAGATGAAGTATTCTTTAAATAGGAACCCATCCTGAAACACAATTTTCCTGTCAAAATCCTAGGGGATCCTCCTCCACCCAAGGGTGATCCCGTGTTTGAGCTCAAACCGTTACCTGATACTCTTAAATATGCTTATCTTGATGAGAAAAATATATATCCTGTTACTATTAGTGCTAACCTTTCAGAGCATGAAGAAGAGAGATTATTGAAAACTCTGAAGAAGCACCGTGTTGCTATTGGATATACTCTCGATGATCTTAAGGGCATTAGTCCCACACTATGTCAACACAAAATAAATTTGGAGAAAGATGCCAAACCAGTTCGTGATCACCAATGACGGCTGAATCGTAAGATGAAAGAAGTGGTAAGAAAGGAAATACTAAAGCTCCTTGAGGCGGGTATAATTTATCCCGTTGCTGATAGTCAGTGGGTAAGTCATGTCCATTGTGTCCCTAAAAAGGAAGGTATTACTGTCGTTCCTAATGATAAAGATGAATTGATTCTGCAAAGAATTATTACAGGTTATAGGATGGTAATTGATTTCCGCAAATTAAATAAGGCTACTAAAAAGATCATTATCCCTTAACTTTTATTGATCAAATGCTAGAAAGATTATCTAAACATACACATTTTTGTTTTCTAGATGGTTATTCTGGTTTCTCTCAAATACCTGTGTCAACTGATGATCAATCTAAGACCACTTTTACTTTCCTGTTCAGTACTTTTGCTTATAGACGTATGCCTTTTGGTTTATGAAATGCACCTACTACCTTCCAAAGATGCATGATGGCTATATTCTCTGACTTTTGTGAAAAGATTTGTGAGGTTTTCATGGACGATTTCTCCGTCTATGGATCCTCTTTTGATGATTGCTTAAGCAACCTTGATTGAGTTTTGCAGAGATGTGAAGAAACTAACCTTGTCTTGAATTGGGAGAAGTGCCACTTTATGGTTAATGAAGGTATATTCTTGGGGCATAAAGTTTCTGAAAGATGTATTGAAGTTGATAAAGCTAAGGTTGATGCTATTGAAAAGATGCCATGTCCCAAGGACATCAAAGGTATAAGAAGTTTCCTTGGTCACGCCGGTTTTTATAGGAGGTTCATTAAGGACTTCTCAAAAATTTCTCGGCCTTTGACTAATTTATTACAAAAAGATATACCATTTGTTTTTGATGATGATTGTGTAGAAGCATTTGAAATACTTAAGGAAGCATTGATCTCTGCACCTATTGTTTAGCCACCTGATTGGAATTTACCCTTTGAAATTATGTGTGATGCTAGTGATTATGCTGTAGGTGCTGTTCTAGGGCAAAGAGTTGATAAGAAATTAAATGTTATTCAATATGCTAGTAAAACTCTAGACAATGCTCAGAGAAATATGCTACTACTGAAAAAGAATTTTTGGCAGTTGTATTCGCTTGTGATAAGTTCAGACCTTATATTGTTGATTCTAAAGTAACTATTCACACGGATCATGCTGCTATTAAATATCTTATGGAAAAGAAATATGCTAAACCTAGACTTATTAGATGGGTTCTCTTGCTACAAGAATTTGATTTGCATATTATTGATAGAAAGGGAGCTAAGAACCCCTTTGCAGACAACTTGTCTAGGCTAGAGAATGTTCTTGATGACCCACTACCTATTGATGATAGTTTTCCTGATGAACAATTAAATGTCATAAATGCTTCTCACACTGCTCCATGGTATGCTGATTATGCTAATTACATTGTTGCTAAATTTATACCACTTAGTTTCACATACCAGCAAAAGAAAAAGTTTTTCTATGATTTAAGACATTACTTCTGGGATGAACCACATCTTTATAAAGGAGTAGATGGTGTTATTAGATGTTGTGTACCTGAGCATGAACAGGAACAGATCCTACGCAAGTGTCACTCCGAAGCTTATGGAGGACACCACGCTGGAGATAGAACTGCACATAAGGTATTGCAATCCGGTTTTTATTGGCCTACTCTCTTCAAGGATGCCCGTATGTTTGTTGTATCTTGTGATGAATGTCAAAGAATTGGTAATATTAGTAGACGTCAAGAAATGACTATGAATTATTCACTTGTTATTGAACCATTTGATGTTTGGGGCTTTGATTATATGGGACCTTTTCCTGCCTCTAATGGATATACACATATTTTAGTTGCTGTTGATTACGTTACTAAGTGGGTAGAAGCTATTCCAACTAGTAGTGCTGATCATAACACCTCTATTAAGATGCTTAAAGAAGTTATTTTTCCGAGGTTTGGAGTCCCTAGATATTTAATGACTGATGGTGGTTCACATTTTATTCATGGTGCTTTCCATAAAATGCTTGCTAAATATGATGTTAATCATAGAATTGCATCTCCTTATCACCCATAGTCTAGTGGTCAAGTAGAATTGAGTAATAGAGAACTCAAATTAATTTTGCAAAAGACTGTTAATAGATCTAGAAAGAATTGGTCCAAGAAACTTGATGATGCACTATGGGCCTATAGAACTGCATATAAAAATCCTATGGATATGTCTCCATATAAAATGGTTTATGGAAAAGCATGTCACTTACCTCTCGAACTAGAACATAAGGCTTATTGGGCCATTAAAGAACTCAATTATGATTTCAAACTTGCTGGTGAGAAGAGGTTATTTGACATTAGCTCACTCAATGAATGGAGAACCCAAGCCTACGAGAATGCCAAATTATTTAAAGAAAAAGTTAAAAGATGGCATGACAAAAGAATACAAAAGCGTGAGTCTAATATAGGTGATTATGTATTGCTATACAACTCTCATTTAAGATTTTTTGCAGGAAAACTTCTCTCTAAATGGGAAGGTCCTTACGTTATCGAGGAGATCTATCGTTCCGGTGCCATAAAAATCAACAAGTTCGAAGGCACAAATCCGAAGGTGGTGAACGGTCAAAGAATTAAACATTATATCTCAGGTAATCCTATAAATGTTGAAACCAATGTTATTGAAACCGTAACCCCGGAGGAATACATAAGGGACACTTTCCGGAACGTTTCAGACTCCGAAAAGGAATAGGTATGTGGTACGGTAAGTAGACCGACTCCAAAACAGTTCTAATGGCAATTTTTCTCCGTTTTGGAATATTTAGAAAAATAGAAAAATAAGAAGCAGTCTAGGAAGGACACGAGGGCTCCACGAGGGTGGAGGGCGCGCCCTACCCCCTGGGCGCGCCCCCTGCCTTGTGGGCACCTCGTGTGCTCTCTGAACTCCGTTTTCTTGCACGTTACGTATTTTGGTCGGTAAAAATTCATTATATAATCTCCCGGAGGTTTTGACTCCCGTATCACGCAAATATCTCTTTTCTTTGTTTTGAGCTGTTTATCTGACAGATCTAGGTCGTCATGTCGTCCTCAAGTGCCCCCAAGGACAAGTTCTTCGAGAAGGTCATCAACCCCTACCTCGCAGAGGTGCTGCAACACCCTCAAACCATTGAGATGTGTGAGGGGTTGTTGCACATCCGCGATGTTGAGGGACCAAGGAGGACCGGAAGCGTGGAAACAAGGCTCGAGGCAATGGAGCAACAAGTTTTCAGGTGCCAGGAGATGGTGGAGCGTGGACTTGACTCCAATCACATTATGATCACAGAGTTAACCAACAACCACAAGCTGGATGCCAAGGACATTGGGGAGGCCATCTTCAAGCTTCACGAGAAAATCGAGCACCTCCAAGCCCAGATCTATGACCTGCAAAACCAAAACTCTGAGTATGAGTATAGATTCAAGAGGATGAGTTTGGCTGCAGATTTGAGGATTCAGGAGACTTGATCATCATTCTATGATGGCGAGCCTATGACTTGGAAGAAGGATGACAAGCCTACATCATCAACAACTCCACCCTCTCCACCAACCAAGAAGAATTGAGTATCTGGTATGGGCACTCCCCTTGGCAACTGCCAAGCTTGGGGGAGTGCCCCAGTATCGTATCACCATCACTTTTATCTTTACCATTTTTCTTAGTTCGATCCTTTTGATAATATCTTGATCTAGTAGAATAAAGTTTTAGTATGATCTAGTTGTGAGTTTTGCTTTATGATCCTTCTATGTAATCGAGCCCGTGAGCTATATATAATAAAGATTAGTGTTGAGTCAAGGGCTTGATTATTTTGCCATAATCTTGAGTGAATAAAAGAAAAGAGAAAGAAATAAAAAGAAACAAAGATATCATATGGATCTTATGGAGAGTAATGAGCTCACATAAAAGGAGTATGATGAATAAAAGTTGTTGAGAGTTGACAAACATAGTTTTGGTCATTGTTGCAATTAATAGGAAGTAATAAAGAAAGAGAGGTCTTCACATATAAATATACTATCTTGGACATCTTTTATGATTGTGAGCACTCATTAAAATATGACATGCTAAAGAGTTGATGTTGGACAAGGAAGACAATGTAATGGGTTATGTTTTCTTACATCTGAGATAAAGTATATTGTCATGGATCATCCAACATGATTGAGCTTGTCTTTCCCCCTCATGCTAGCCAAATTCTTTGCACCAAGTAGAGATACTACTTGTGCTTCCAAACACCCTTAAACCAGTTTTGCCATGAGAGTCCACCATACCTACCTATGGATTGAGTAAGATCCCCCAAGTAAGTTGTCATCGGTGCAAGCAATAAAAATTGCCCTCTAAATATGTATGACTTATTAGTGTGGGAGAAAATAAGCTTTATACGATCGTGTGATATGGAAGAAATAAAAGCGACAGACTGCATAATAAAGGTCCATATCACAAGTGGCAATATAAAGTGACATTCTTTCGCATTAAGATTTTGTGCATCCAACCATAAAAGCGCATGACAACTTCTGCTTCCCTCTGCGAAGGGCCTATATTTTACTTTTATCTCCTACCTTGCATAAGAGTCATGGTGATCTTCACCCTTCCTTTTTAAATTTTATCTTTTGGCAAGCACAACATGTTGGAAAGATCCTAGTATATATGGCTAATTGGATGTGAGTTTTCATGAACTATTATTGTTGACATTACCCTTGAGGTAAAACGTTGGGAGGCAAAACTATAAGCCCCTATCTTTCTCTGTGTCTGATTAAAACTCCATACCCATAACTATTGCATGAGTGTTAGCAATTGTGAAAGACTATATGATAGTTGAGTATGTGGACTTGCTGAAAAGCTCTTATATTGACTCTTTCCTATGTTATGATAAATTGCAATTGCTCCAATGACTGAGATTATAGTTTATTAGTTTTCAATGAAGTTTATGATTCATACTTGAAATTGTGATTTAATTGTTACTCTAGCATAAGAGATCATATGACAAGAATTATATAAGCTGCTGATCTAAGAATGATCATGATGCCCTCATGTCCGTATTTTATTTTTATCGACACCTCTATCTCTAAACATGCGGACATATTTTTCTATTTCGGCTTTCGCTTGAGGACAAGCGAGGTCTAAGCTTGGGGGATTTGATACGTCCATTTTGCATCATGCTTTTATATCGATATTAATTGCATTATGGGCTGTTATTACACATTATGTCACAATACTTATGCCTATTCTATATTATTTTACAAGGTTTACATAAAGAGGGAGAATGCCGGCAGCTGGGATTCTGGGCTGGAAAAGGAGCAAATATTAGAGACCTATTCTGCACAGCTCCAAAAGTCCTAAAACTTCACGGAAGTCATTTTTAGAATATATAAAAAATCCTGAGCGCAAGAAGTTCCGGAGGGGGGCCACACCCTGCCCACGAGGGTGGGGGCGCGCCCCCTGCCTCATGGGCCCCCTGGTGGCCCTCCGATGCCCATCTTTTGCTATATGGAGTCTTTCGATGAGGAAAAAATAATAAGCCAGCTTTCGGGATGAGACTCCGCCGCCACGAGGCGGAACCTTGGTAGAACCAATCTAGGGCCGTGGCAGAGCTGTTCTGCCGGGGAAACTTCCCTCCGGGAGGGGGAAATCATCACCATCGTCATCACCAACGATCCTCTCATCAGGAGGGGGTCAATCTCCAACAACATCTTCACCAGCACCATCTCCTCTCAAACCCTAGCTCATCTCTTGTATCCAATTCTTGTCTCCAAGTCTGGGATTGGTACCTGTGGGTTGCTACTAGTGTTGATTACTCCTTGTAGTTGATGCTAGTTGGTTTATTTGGTGGAAGATCATATGTTCAGATCCTATATGCATATTAATACCCCTCTGATTATGAACATGAATATGCTTTATGAGTAGTTATGTTTGTTCCTGAGGACATGGGAGAAGTCTTGCTATTAGTAGTCATGTGAATTTGGTATTCGTTCGATATTTTGATGAGATGTATGTTGTCTCTCCTCTAGTGGTGTTATGTGAACGTCAACTACATGACACTTCACCATTATTTGGGCCTAGAGGAAGGCATTGGGAAGTAATGAGTAGATGATGGGTTGCTAGAGTGACAGAAGCTTAAACCCTAGTTTATGCGTTGCTTCGTAAGGGGCTGATCTGGATCTATATGTTTCATGCTATGGTTAGGTTTACCTTAATACTTTTGTTGTAGTTGTGGATGCTTGCAATAGAGGTTAATCATAAGTGGGATGCTTGTGCAAGTAAGGACAGCACCCAAGCACCGGTCCACCCACATACCAAATTATCAAAGTACCGAACGCGAATCATATGATCGTGATGAAACCTAGCTTGACGATAATTCCCATGTGTCCTCGGGAGCGCTTTTCTCTATATAAGAATTTGTCCAGGCTTGTCCTTTGCTACCAAAAGGATTGGGCCACCTTGCTGCATTTTATTTGGTTTTGTTACTTGTTGCTCGTTACAAATTATCTTATCACAAAACTATCTGTCACCTATAATTTCAGTGCTTGTAGAGAATACCTTGCTAAAAACCGCTTATCATTTCCTTCTGCTCCTCGTTGGGTTCGACATCTTACTTATCGAAAGGACTACGATAGATCCCCTATACTTGTGGGTCATCATCTACAAGCATAAAAAATTTACTATTCTCCACATAAGCAAAATTCTTCTCATTCGGAATAGTGGGAGTATCATAAGAAACTCGAATACTATAAATTGTTTCCACATTAAAAGAGTAATATTCAGAAAAAGGGTAATCATAATCATGACAAGTTTTATAAATATAATCATCACTACTTTTTATAGCATAAGTGTCATCACAATAATCATCATAAGTAGCAACTTTGTTCTGATCATAATCAATTGAAACCTCTTCCAAGATAGTGGAATCATTACTAAATAAAGTCACGACCTCTCCAAATCCAGTTTTATAATTATCACAATAAGACCCAACATCCTCCAAAATAGTGGGATCATTACTTCCTAAAGTTGACACTCTTCTGAACCCACTTTCATCAATATAATCATCATAAATAGGATGAATGCTATCATCAAAATAAATTTGCTCATCAAAACTTGGGGGACAAAAAATATCATCTTCATCAAACATAGCATCCCCAAGCTTGTGGCTCTACATATCATTAGCATCATAGATATTCAAAGAATTCATACTAACAACATTGCAATCATGCTCATCATTCAAATATAGTGCCAAACATTTTAATGCATTCTTATTCTAACACTTTGGCACAATTATCGAAATCCTTTTTTCATGAAATATATTAAAAAGATGAAGCATATGAAGTACTCTCAATTCCATTTTTTTGTAATTTTCTTTTATAGACTAAGCTAGTGATAAAACAAGAAACAAAAAGATTCGATTGCAAGATCTAAAGATATACCTTCAAGCGCTAACCTCCCCGTCAACGGCGCCAGAAAAGAGCTTGATGTCTACTACACAACCTTCTTCTTGTAGACGTTGTTGGGCCTCCAAGTGCAGAGGTTTGTAGGACAGTAGCAAATTTCCCTCAAGTGGATGACCTAAGGTTTATCAATCCGTGGGAGGCATAGGATGAAGATGGTCTCTCTCAAACAACCCTGCAACCAAATAACAAAGAGTCTCTTGTGTTCCAAACACACCCAATACAATGGTAAATTGAATAGGTGCACTAGTTCGGCGAAGAGATGGTGATACAAGTGCAATATGGATGGTAGATATAGGTTTTGTAATTTGAAAATATAAAAACAGCAAGGTAACTAATGATAAAAGTGAGAACAAACGGTATTGCAATGCTTTGAAACAAGGCCTAGGGTTCATACTTTCACTAGTGCAAGTTCTCTCACCAATAATAACATAATTGGATCATATAACAATACTGCAACATGCAACAAAGAGTCACTCCAAAGTTGATACATCTCCAACGTATCTATAATTTTTGATTGTCCCATGCTTTTATATATTCTGTTTTGGAGTTTTAATGGGATTATTTATACACTTCTATAATTATTTTTGGGACTAACTTATAACCGAGGCCCCATCCCAATTGCTGTCTTTTTTGCCATTTTTCAGTGTTTCGTAGAAAAAGAAATATCAACAGAGTCCAAATGGAATTGAAACCTTCGGGAGCGTGATTTTTGAAACAAACGTGATCCAGAGGACTTGGAGTGACGTCAAGCAATCAACGAGGAGGCCACAAGGCAGGGGCGCGCCTACCCCCTGGGCGCCCTCCACCTCGTGAGGCCCCTCGTGGCTCCACCGACTACCTTCTTCCCTATATATACCTACGTACCCTAAAACATCAGAGGGCACACAAAACCTAATCCACTGCCGCAACCTTCTGTACCCGTGAGATCCCATCTTGGGGCCTTTTCCGGCGCTCCGCCGAGGGGGCATTGATCACGGAGGGCTTCTACATCAACACCATAGCCTCTCCGATGATGTGTGAGTAGTTTACCTCAGACCTTCGGGTCCATAGTTATTAGCTAGATGGCTTCTTCTCTCTCTTTGGATCTCAATACAAAGTTCTCCTCGATTCTCTTGGAGATCTATTCGATGTAATCTTCTTTTGCGGTGTGTTTGTCGAGATCCGATGAATTGTGGGTTTATGATCAAGATTATCTATGAACAATATTTGAATCTTCTCTGAATTCTTTTATGTATGATTGGTTATCTTTGCAAGTCTCTTCGAATTATCAGTTTGGTTTGGCCTACTAGATTGATCTTTCTTGCAATGGGAGAAGTGCTTAGCTTTGGGTTCAATCTTGCGGTGCTCGATCCCAGTGACAGTAGGGGAAACGACACGTATTGTATTGTTGCCATCGAGGATAAAAAGATGGGGTTTATATCATATTGCATGAGTTTATCCCTCTACATCATGTCATCTTGCTTAAAGCGTTACTCGTTCTTATGAACTTAATACTCTAGATGCATGCTGGATAGCGGTCGATGTGTGAGTAATAGTAGTAGATGCAGGCAGGAGTCAGTGTACTTGTCACAGACATGATTCCTATATACATGATCATAGCTAAATATTCTCATAACTATGCTCAATTCTATCAATTGCTCGACGGTAATTTGTTCACTCACCGTAATACTTATTCTATCTTGAGAGAAGCCACTAGTGAAACCTATGGCCCCCGGGTCTATTTTCCATCATACAAGTTTCCAATCTATTTTATTTTGCAATCTTTACTTTCAATTTATATCATAAAAATACCAAAAATATTTATCTTATTATTATTATTATCTCTATCAGATCTCACTCTTGCAAGTGGCCGTGAAGGGATTAACAACCCCTTTATCGCGTTGGTTGTGAGGTTCTTATTTGTTTGTGTAGGTACGAGGTGACTCGCGCGTGGTCTCCTACTGGATTGATACCTTGGTTCTCAAAAACTGAGGGAAATACTTACGCTGCTTTGCTGCATCACCCTTTCCTCTTCAAGGGAAAAACCAACGCATGCTCAAGAGGTAGCAAGAAGGATTTCTGGCGCCGTTGCCGGGGAGATCTACGCCAAGTCAAGACATACCAAGTACCCATCACAACTCTTATCCTTCGCATTACATTATTTGCCATTTGCCTCTCGTTTTCCTCTCCCCCACTTCACCCTTGCCGTTTTATTCGCCCTCTTTTCCTTTCGTCCTCTCTTCCGTTCGCTTTTCTTGCTTGTTTGCTTGTGTGTTGGATTGCTTTCTTGTCACGATGGCTCAAGATAATACTAAATTGTGTGACTTTGCCAATACCAACAATAATGATTTTATTAGCACTCCGAATTGCTCCTCTTACCGATGCTGAATCTTGTGAAATTAATACTGCTTTGCTGAATCTTGTCATGAAAGATCCGTTTTCTGGCCTTCCTAGTGAAGATGCCGCTACCCATCTAAACAACTTTGTTGATTTGTGTGATATGCAAAAGAATAAAGATGTGGATAATGATATTGTTAAACTTAAGCTATTCGTTTTCGCTTAGAGATCGCTAAAGCTTGGTTTTGTCTTTGCCTAAAAATAGTATTGATTCATGGAATAAGTGCAAAGATGCTTTTATCTCTAAGTATTTTCCTCCCGCTAAGATCATCTCTCTTAGAAATGATATTATGAATTTTAAGCAACTTGATCATGAACATGTTGCACAATCTTGGGAGAGGATGAAATTAATGATACGTAATTGCCCTACACATGGTTTGAATTTATGGATGATTATACAAATTTTATGCCGGATTGAATTTTGCTTCTAGAAATCTTTTAGATTCGGCCGCGGGAGGCACTTTTATGGAAATCACTTTAGGAGAAGCTACTAAACTCCTAGATAATATTATGGTTAATTATTCTCAATGGCACACGGAAAGATGTACTAGTAAAAAGGTGCATGAAATTGAAGAGATTAATGTTTTGAGTGGAAAGATGGATGAACTTATGAAATTGTTTGCTAATAAGAGTGCTCCTACTGATCCTAATGATATGCCTTTGTCTACTTTGATTGAGAATAATAATGAATCTATGGATGTGAATTTTGTTGGTAGGAACAATTTTGGTAACAACGCGTATAGAGGTAATTTTAATTCTAGGACATTTCCTAGTAATTCCTCTAATAATTATGGTAATTTCACCAACAATTCTTATGTAAATTATAATAAGATGCCCCCTGATTTTGAATCCAGTATTAAAGAATTTATTAGTTCTCAAAAGAGTTTCAATGCTTTGATTGAAGAAAAATTGCTTAAGATTGATGAGTTGGCTAGGAACATGGATAGAATTTCTCTTGATGTTGATTGTTTGAAACTTAGATCTATTCCACCTAAGCATGATATCAATGAGTCTCTCAAAGCTATGAGAATTTCCATTGATGAGTGCAAAGAAAGAACCGCTAGGAGACGTGCTAAAAAGATTGCTTTGTGAAAGCATGTTCTTCTAGTTTTCATGATAATAAGGATGAAGATCTAAAAGTAATTGATGTGTGCACTATTAAATCCTTGTTTTGCAATATTAATCTTGATAATGATGGGACTGGAGATGAGTCAACTTTAGTTAGAAGGCGTCCCAATGATTCGGAGTTTTTAGATCTTGATGCAAAAATTGATAAAAGTGGGATTTGGAGGTCAAAACTTTAAATAGCAATGAACCCACTATCTTGGATTTCAAGGAATTTAATTATGATAATTGTTCTTTAATAGATTGTATTTCCTTATTGCAATCTGTGCTAAATTCTCCTCATGCTTATGTTGGGGAACGTTGCAGAAAACAAAAATTTTCCTACTCGTTTCACCAAGATCCATCTAGGAGTTCATCTAGCAACGAGTGATTAGATGCATCTACATACCTTTGTAGATCGCGAGCGGAAGCGTTCGAAGAACGGGGTTGATGTAGTCGAACACGACGTGATTCAAATCACCGGAGATCCTAGCACCGAACGGACGGTACCTCCGCGTTCAACACACGTACGGAGCGGATGATGTCTCCTCCTTTCTTGATCCAGCAAGGGGGGAGGAGAGGTTGATGAAGATCCAGCAGCACGACGGCGTGGTGGTGGATGCAGGGCGTCACAGTAGCAGGGCTTTGCCGTGTACTACGAGGGAGAGATGTAACAGGGGAGAGGGAAGCACAAAAGGCTGAGGTATGAAGTCCTCCCTCTCCTCAACTATATATAGGAGGGCCAAGGGGGGGTGGTGCGCCAGCCTAGGAGATCCAATCTCCTAGGTGCGGCAGCCAAGGGGAGGTTTCCCTCCCCCCCAAGGCACCTAGAGGTGCCTTCCACAATTGGGACTCTTCCCTTAAGTGGAACCCTAGGCGCATGGGCTTTTGGGGCTGGTGCCCTTGGCCCATCTAGGCCAAGGCGCACCCCCTACAGCCCATGTGCCCCCCCGGGACAGGTGGCCCCACCCGGTGGGCCCCCGGGACCCTTCCGGTGGTCCCGGTACAATACCGATAACCCCAAAACTTGTCCCGATGCCCGAAACAGGACTTCCCATATATAAATCTTTACCTCCGGACCATTCCGGAACTCCTCGTGACGTCCAGGATCTCATCCGGGACTCCGAACAACATTCGGGTTACTGCATACACATATCTTCACAACCCTAGCGTCACCGAACCTTAAGTGTGTAGACCCTACGGGTTCGGGAGACATGCAGACATGACCGGGACGACTCTCCGGTCAATAACCAACAGCGGGATCTGGATACCCATGTTGGCTCCCACTGCTCCACGATGATCTCATCGGATGAACCACGATGTCGAGGATTAAACAACCCCGTATACAATTCCCTTTGTCAATCGGTATGTTACTTGCCCGAGACTCGATCGTCGGTATCCCAATACCTTGTTCAGTCTCGTTACCGGCAAGTCACTTTACTCGTACCGTAATGCATGATCCCGTGACCAGACACTTGGTCACTTTGAGCTCATTATGATGATGCATTACCGAGTGGGCCCAGTGGATACCTCTCCGTCATACGGAGTGACAAATCCCAGTCTTGATCCGTGTCAACCCAACAGACACTTCGGAGATACCCGTAGTATACCTTTAGAGTCACCCAGTTACGTTGTGACGTTTGGTACACCCAAAGCACTCTACGGTATCCGGGAGTTACACGATCTCATGGTCAAAGGAAAAGATACTTGACATTGGAAAACTCTAGCAACGAACTATACGATCTTGTGCTATGTTTAGGATTGGTCTTGTCCATCACATCATTCTCCTAATGATGTGATCCCGTTATCAATGACATCCAATGTCCATAGCCAGGAAACCATGACTATCTGTTGATCAACGAGCTAGTCAACTAGAGGCTTACTAGGGACATATTATGGTCTATGTATTCACACAGTGTATTACGATTTCCGGATAATACAGTTATAGCATGAATAAAGACAATTATCATGAACAAAGAAATATAATAATAATTTATTATTGCCTCTAGGGCAATATTTCCAACAGTCTCCCACTTGCACTAGAGTCAATAATCTAGTGACATTGTGATGAATCGAACACCCATGGAATTCTGGTGTTGATCATGTTTTGCTCTAGGGAGAGGTTTAGTCAACGGATCTGCTACATTCAGGTCCGTATGTACTTTACAAATATCTATGTCTCCATCTTGAACATTTTCACGAGGAGTTGAAGCGACGCTTGATGTGCTTGTCTTCTTGTGAAACCTGGGCTCCTTGGCAAGTGCAATAGCCCAGTGTTGTCATAGAAGAGTTTGATTGGCCCCGACGCATTGGGTATGACTCCTAGTCGGTGATGAACTCCTTCACCCAAATTGCTTCATGCGCTGCCTCCGAGGCTGCCATGTACTCCGCTTCACATGTAGATCCCGCCACGACGCTCTGCTTGCAACTGCACCAGCTTACTGCCCCACCATTCAAATATACACGTATCCGGTTTGTGACTTAGAGTCATCCAGATCTGTGTCGAAGCTAGCGTCGACGTAACCCTTTACGACGAGCTCTTCGTCACCTCCATAAACGAGAAACATTTCCTTAGTCCTTTTCAGGTACTTCAGGATATTCTTGACCGCTGTCCAGTGTTCCTTGCCGGGATTACTTTGGTACCTTCCTACCAAACTTACGGCAAGGTTTACATCAGGTCTGGTACACAGCATGGCATACATAATAGAACCTATGGCTGAGGCATAGGGGATGACACTCATCTCTTCTATATCTTCTGCCGTGGTCGGGCATTGAGCCGAGCTCAATTTCATACACCTTGCAAAACAGGCAAGAACCCTTTCTTGGACTGATCCATTTTGAACTTCTTCAAAATCTTATCAAGGTATGTGCTTTGTGAAAGACCTATGAGGCGTCTTGATCTATCTCTATAGATCTTGATGCCTAATATATAAGCAGCTTCTCCAAGGTCCGTCATTGAAAAACTCTTATTCAAGTAGGCCTTAATGCTGTCCAAGAGTTCTATATCATTTCCCATCAAAAGTATGTCATCTACATATAATATGAGAAATGCTACAGAGCTCCCACTCACTTTCTTGTAAACGCAGGCTTCTCCATAAGTCTGCGTAAACCCAAACGCTTTGATCATCTCATCAAAGCGAATGTTCCAACTCCGAGATGCTTGCACCAGCCCATAAATCGAGCGTTAGAGCTTGCACACCTTGTTAGCATTCTTAGGATCGACAAAACCTTCTGGCTGCATCATATACAATTCTTCCTTAAGGAAACCATTAAGGAATGCCGTTTTGACGTCCATTTGCCATATCTCATAATCATAGAATGCGGCAATTGCTAACATGATTCGGACGGACTTCAGCTTCGCTACCGGTGAGAAAGTCTCATCGTAGTCAACACCTTGAACTTGTCGATAACCCTTAGCGACAAGCCGAGCTTTATAGATGGTCACGTTACCATCCGCGTCTGTCTTCTTCTTAAAGATCCACTTATTTTCTATGGCTCGCCGCTCAACGGGCAAGTCAGTCAAAGTCCATACTTCGTTTTCATACATGGATCCTATCTCGGATTTCATGGCTTCTAGCCATTTGTCGGAATCCGGGCCCGCCATCGCTTCTTCATAGTTCGAAGGTTCACCGTTGTCTAACAACATGATTTCATAGATAGGGTTGCCGTACCACTCTGGTGCGGAACGTGTCCTTGTGGACCTTCGAATTTCAGTAGCAACTTGATCTAAATTTTCATGATCATCATCATTAACTTCCTCTTTAGTCGGTGCAGGCACCTCAGGAACATTTTCTTGAGTTGCGCCATTTCCGGTTCAAGAGGTAATACTTCATCAAGTTCTACTTTCCTCCCACTTACTTCTTTCGAGAGAAACTCTATCTCTAGAAAGGACCCATTCTTGGCAACAAATCTTGCCTTCGGAGGGTAGAAGGTATACCCAATAGTTTCTTTAGGGTATCCTATGAAGACGCATTTTTCCGACTTGGGTTCGAGCTTTTCAGGTTGAAGTTTCTTGACATAAGCATCGCATCCCCAAACTTTTAGAAACGACAGCTTAGGTTTCTTCCCAAACCATAATTCATACGGTGTCGTCTCAACGGATTTCGACGGAGCCCTATTTAAAGTGAATGCGGCAGTCTCTAAAGCATAGCCCCAAAATGATAGCGGTAAATCGGTAAGAGACATCATAGATCGCACCATATCTAATAGAGTGCGATTACGACGTTCGGACACACCATTACGCTGAGGTGTTCCAGGCGGCGTGAGTTGTGAAACTATTCCACATTTTCTTAAGTGTGTGCCAAATTCGTGACTCAAGTATTCTCCCACGATCTGATCGCAAAGAACTTGATTTTCCTGTCACGTTGATTCTCAACCTCACTCTGAAATTCCTTGAACTTTTCAAAGGTCTCAGACTTGTGTTTCATTAAGTAGACATACCCATATCTACTCAAGTCATCAGTGAGGGTGAGAACATAACGATAGCCACCGCGAGCCTCAACACTCATTGGACCGCACACATCAGTATGTATGATTTCCAATAAGTTGGTTGCTCGCTCCATTGTTCCTGAGAACGGAGTCTTGGTCATTTTACCCATGAGGCATGGTTCGCACGTGTCAAATGATTCGTAATCAAGAGACTCTAAAAGTCCATCTGCATGGAGCTTCTTCATGCGTTTGACACCTATGTGACCAAGGCGGCAGTGCCACAAGTATGTGGGACTATCATTATCAACCTTACATCTTTTGGTATTCACACTATGAATATGTGTAGCATTACGCTCGAGATTCATTAAGAATAAACCATTCACCATCGGAGCATGACCATAAAACATATCTCTCATATAAATAGAACAACCATTATTCTCGGATTTAAATGAGTAGCCATCTCGAATTAAACGAGATCCTGATACAATGTTCATGCTCAAAGCTGGCACTAAATAACAATTATTGAGGTTTAAAACTAATCCCGTAGGTAAATGTAGAGGTGCAGCGTGCCGACGGCGATCACATCGACCTTGGAACCATTCCCGACGCGCATCGTCACCTCGTCCTTCGCCAGTCTCCGCTTATTCCGCAGCTCCTGCTTTGAGTTACAAATGTGAGCAACCGCACCGGTATCAAATACCCAGGAGCTACTACGAGTACTGGTAAGGTACACATCAATTACATGTATATCACATATACCTTTCGTGATGCCGGCCTTCTTGTCCGCTAAGTATTTGGGGCAGTTCCGCTTCCAGTGACCATTTCCCTTGCAATAAAAACACTCAGTCTCGGGCTTGGGTCCATTCTTTGGCTTCTTCCCGGCAGCTTGCTTACCGGGCGCGGCAACTCCCTTGCCGTCCTTCTTGAAGTTCTTCTTACCCTTGCCTTTCTTGAACTTAGTGGTTTTATTCACCATCAACACTTGATGTTCCTTTTTGATCTTCCACCTCCGCTGATTTCAGCATTGAATATACCTCAGGAATGGTCTTTTCCATCCCCTGCATATTGAAGTTCATCACAAAGCTCTTGTAGCTCGGTGGAAGCGACTGAAGGATTCTGTCAATGACCGCGTCATCCGGGAGATTAACTCCCAGCTGAGTCAAGCGGTTATGCAACCCAGACATTTTGAGTATGTGCTCACTAACAGAACTATTTTCCTCCATCTTACACTGAAGAACTTGTCGGAGACTTCATATCTCTCGACCCGGGCATGAGCTTGGAAAACCATTTTAGCTCTTCGAACATCTCATATGCTCCGTGTCGCTCAAAACGCTTTTGGAGCCCCGGTTCTAAGCTGTAAAGCATGCCGCACTGAACGAGGGAGTAATCATCAGCACGTGTCTGCCAAGCGTTCATAACGTCTTGTTCTGCAGGGAGAAAGGTGCTTCACCTAGCGGTGCTCTAGGACATAATCTTTCTTGGCAGCTATGAGGATGATCCTCAGGTTCCGGACCCAGTCCGTATAGTTGCTGCCATCGTCTTTCAGCTTGGTTTTCTCTAGGAACGCGTTGAAGTTGAGGACAACGTGGCCATTTGATCTACAAGACATATTGTAAAGATTTTAGACTAAGTTCATGATAATTAAGTTCATCTAATCAAATTATTCAATGAACTCCCACTCAGATAGACATCCCTCCAGTCATCTAAGTATAACATGATCCGAGTTACTAGGCCGTGTCCGATCATCACGTGAGACGGACTAGTCAACATCGGTGAACATCTTCATGTTGATCGTATCTTCTATACGACTCATGCTCGACCTTTCGGTCTTCTGTGTTCCGAGGCCATGTCTGTACATGCTAGACTCGTCAAGTCAACCTAAGTGTTTGCATGTGTAAATCTGTCTTACACCCGTTGTATGTGAACGTTGGAATCTATCACACCCGATCATCACGTGGTGCTTCGAAACAACGAACTGTCGCAACGGTGCACAGTTAGGGGGAACACTTTCTTGAAATTATTATGAGGGATCATCTTATTTACTACCGTCGTTCTAAGTAAACAAGATTCAAAAACATGATAAACATCACATGCAATCAAATAATAGTGACATGATATGGCCAATATCATATAGCTCCTTTGATCTCCATCTTGGGGCTCCATGATCATCTTGTCACCGGCATGACACCATGATCTCCATCATCGTGTCTCCATGAAGTTGCTCGCCAACTATTACTTCTACTACTATGGCTAACACGTTTAGCAATAAAGTAAAGTAATTTACATGGCGTTTCTCAATGACACGCAGGTCATACAAAAAATAAAGACAACTCCTATGGCTCCTGCCGGTTGTCATACTCATCGACATGCAAGTCGTGATTCCTATTACAAGAACATGATCTCATACATCACATATATATCATTCATCATTCATCACAACTTTGGCCATATCACATCAACATGAACACTTGCTGCAAAAACAAGTTAGACGTCCTTTCTAATTGTTGTTGCAAGTTTTACGTGGCTGCAATAGGGTTCTAGCAAGAACGTTTTCTTACCTACGCCAAAACCACAACGTGAATTGCCAATTTCTATTTACCCTTCATAAGGACCCTGTTCATCGAATCCGATCCGACTAAAGTGGGAGAGACAGACACCCGCCAGCCACCTTATGCAACTAGTGCATGTCAGTCGGTGGAACCGGTCTCACGTAAGCGTACGTGTAAGGTTGGTCCGGGCCGCTTCATCCCACGATGCCGCCAAATCAAGATAAGACTAGTAACGGCAAGCAAATTGACAATATCGACGCCCACAACTACTTTGTGTTCTACTTGTGCATAGTAACTACGCATAGACCTAGCTCATGATGCCACTGTTGGGGAACGTTGCAGAAAACAAAAAAATTTCCTACGTTTCACCAAGATCAATCTATGGAGTCAACTAGCAACGAGAGGAGAGTGCATCTACATACCCTTGTAGATCGCGAGCAGAAGCGTTCAAAAGAACGGGGATGATGGAGTCGTACTCGCCGTGATCCAAATCACCGATGACCAAGTGCCGAACGGACGGCACCTCCGCGTTCAACACACGTACGGAGTGGATGACGTCTCCTCCTTCTTGATCCAGCAAGGGGAAAGGAGAGGTTGATGAAGATCCAGCAGCACGATGGGCGTGGTGGTGGATGCAGCAGTGATCGCAGCAGGGCTTCGCCGAGCTTCTGCGAGAGGGAGAGGTGTAGCAGGGGAGAGGGAGGCGCCAAGACTTGTAGGTGCGGCTGCCCTCCCTCCCCCCTTTATATAGGCCCCCTAGGGGGGTGCGCCGGCCCTAGGAGATGGGATCTCCTAGGGGGGGCGGCGGCCAAGGGGGTGCCCCAAGGCAAGTGGAGGCGCCCCCTCCCCTAGGGTTCCCAACCCTAGGCGCATGGGGGGCCAAGGGGGGGCGCACCAGCCCACTATGGGCTGGTTCCCCTCCCCACTTCAGCCCATGGGGCCCTCCGGGATGGGTGGCCCCACCCGGTGGACCCCCGGGACCCTTCCGGTGGTCCCGGTACAATACCGGTGACCCCCGAAACTCTCCCGATGGCCGAAACTGCACTTCCTATATATAATTCTTCACCTCCGGACCATTTCGGAACTCCTCGTGACGTCCGGGATCTCATCCGGGACTCCGAACAACTTTCGGGTTACTGCATATTCATATCTCTACAACCCTAGCGTCACCGAACCTTAAGTGTGTAGACCCTACGGGTTCGGGAGACATGTAGACATGACCGACGGCTCTCCGGTCAATAACCAACAGCGGGATCTGGATACCCATGTTGGCTCCCACATGCTCCTCGATGATCTCATCGGATGAACCACGATGTCGAGGATTCAATCAATCGTATACAATTCCCTTTGTCAATCGGTACGTTACTTGCCCGAGACATCGATCGTCGGTATCCCAATACCTTGTTCAGTCTCGTTACCGGCAAGTCACTTTACTCGTACCGTAATGCATGATCCCGTGATCAACCACTTGATCACATTGAGCTCATTATGATGATGCATTACCGAGTGGGCCCAGAGATACCTCTCCGTCATACGGAGTGACAAATCCCAGTCTCGATTCGTGCCAACCCAACAGACACTTTCGGAGATACCTGTAATGTACCTTTATAGTCACCCAGTTACGTTGTGACGTTTGGCACACCCAAGGCACTCCTACGGTATCCGGGAGTTGCACAATCTCATGGTCTAAGGAAATGATACTTGACATTCAGAAAAGCTACAGCAAACGAACTACACGATCTTTGTAGCTATGCTTAGGATTGGGTCTTGTCCATCACATCATTCTCCTAATGATGTGATCCCGTTATCAATGACATCCCCATGTCCATAGCCAGGAAACCATGACTATCTGTTGATCAACGAGCTAGTCAACTAGAGGCTCACTAGGGACACATTGTGGTCTATGTATTCACACATGTATTACGATTTCCGGATAATACAATTATAGCATGAATAATAGACAATTATCATGAACAAGGAAATATAATAATCATTTTATTATTGCCTCTAGGGCATATTTCCAACACCTACTACTACGTGCAGCCATTGACGACGACCAGGAGTAGTTTAGGAGGATCCCAGGCAGGAGGCCTGCGCCTCTTTCGATCTGTATCCCAGTTTGTGCTAGCCTTCTTAAGGAAAACTTGTTTAACTTATGTCTGTACTCAGATATTGTTGCTTCCGCTGACTCGTCTATGATCGAGCTCTTGTATTCGAGCCCTCGAGGCCCCTGGCTTGTAATATGATGCTTGTATGACTTATTTTATTTGTAGAGTTGTGTTGTGATATCTTCCCGTGAGTCCCTGATCTTGATCGTACACGTTTGCGTGTATGATTAGTGTACGGATTCAAATCGGGGGCGTCACATCCTGACATCAATCTCGATAACATAGTATGCAGTGGAATTATGTATGTTGTCATAAGGTTCGAACCGATAAAGATCTTCGTAGAATATCGTAGGAGCCAATATGGGCATCCAGGTTCCGCTATTGGTTATTGACTGGAAGTGTCTCGGCATGTCTACATAGTTCTCGAACCCGTAGGGTCCGCACGCTTAACGTTCGTTGACGATATAGTACTATATGAGTTATGTATGTTGGTGAACCGAATGTTGTTCGGAGTCCGGATGAGATCACGGACATGACGAGGAACTCCGGAATGGTCCGGAGTAAAGTTTGATATATGGGATAATAGTGTTTGGTCTCCGGAAGGGTTCCGGAATTCACCGGAAGGGGTTCCGGATGTTTCCCGAAATGTTTGGGTACGAGAACACTTTATTCTGGGCCAAAGGGGAAAGCCCCAAGGCTTTTGGAAAGTGCAAAAGGAAGTTTTGCGGAGACCAGAGGCTAGACGCCAGGAACCCTGGCGTCTAGGGGGTAGACGCCGGGAACCCTGGCGTCTAGCCCTGGAGTCCGAGAGGACTCTTGCCTTTCGGGAAACCGACTTTGAGGAGGTTTTACTCCAAGTTTCGACCCCAGGGCTCAACATATAAATAGAGGGGAGGCTAGCACCCAAGACACATCAAGAAACACCAAGCCGTGTGCCGGCAACCCCGTCCCCTCTAGTTTATCCTCCGTCATAGTTTTCGTAGTGCTTAGGCGAAGCCCTGCGGAGATTGTTCTTCACCAACACCGCTCACCACGCCGTCGTGCTGCCGGAACTCATCTACTACTTCGCCCCTCTTGCTGGATCAAGAAGGCGAGGACGTCATCGAGCTGAACGTGTGCTGAACGCGGAGGTGCCGTACGTTCGGTACTTGATCAGGACGGATCATGAAGGTGTACGACTACATCAACGCGTTGATAAACGCTTCCGCTTTGGTCTTCATAGGGTACGTAGACACACTCTCCCCTCTCGTTGCTATGCATCTCCTAGATAGATCTGCATGATCGTAGGAAATTTTTGAAAATACGTTCCCCAACAGTAGCCAACTCATGATGTTCTTCATAGTTGTAGCAGATGTAGTCGTACTTGTCATGCATGTTTCCTTTTCATGTATGAGTCTATGTATAATTATGTTGGAACTTTTCTCCGTTATTATTCGCCTTGGTTTCCTGTTGCTTTCTTTTGGGTTTTGTCACTTGCTTTTATTCCCCATTTATGGATGTTGCTCATCTCGGTTGCTTCATATTGGGAAAAACAAACAATAGGATGACGCTGGGAGGCAGCAGCAGTCACGCTGGTGAGGATGTCCTTGTTCGCCGCTCAGCAAAACAGGCAGGGCAGTCCCTCGAATTGTATCCACAACCACCACCTCCACCGACACATCCGCCAACCACTGAATAGATCACGCGCATGTTCGAAGAAAGAAGAAACAACGATCTGCTTGAACTACTGAAAAGTGTGCAAGCTATGGTTCGGCAGAATGGAAATCAGAATTGCAATCACTCCAAGCTCTCAGATTTGTAAAGGACTAAGCCACCCAGTTTTAATAAAGTTGTTGACCCTCTGGAAGCTGACGAATGGTTAAGGACCATTGAAAATAAATTGGACAATTGCTCGTACCAAAGAAGGTGATAAGGTTCCATTTGAGACTCGCTATCTGGAAGGAGTCGCAGCTATTTGGTGGGACAACACTAAAGCTATGTGGCCAGCAGATGAAGAAAACACATGGGATAAGTTTAAGGATCAGTTCTGCAAATATCACATCCCTACGGGCATCATGAAAGTCAAACAGCGTGAGTTCCTAGCCCTCACACAAGGTAACTTATCCGTCACCGAGTATTTGAACAAGTTCAATCATTTGGCCTGCTATTCCCTGTATGATGTGGCCACCGAAGAGAGAAAGATCAACAGATTCCTTGGAGTGACTCAAAACACCTCAGATGCACTCTCAGTATGCTTGATTTTCGGATTTTGAGACTCTGGTAAATAAAGCCCTGATTGCAGAAAGGGAGCACAAGCTTATTCAGGACAGTAGGCCCGTTCATGATGACCGTAAGCGAAAGTTTGAGCCTAAGAAGGAAGGACCCATAGCCCAGAAGGCTCATACCTCACAACAGACATAGGTTGAGTATAAGCCCAATTGGACAGCAGAATGTTAACAAGACCACTACCCAAGTCAAGAATATTGTGACCAGCGGTATACGTGAAGATTGTCGCGTAACAATGCGTGCTTTTCTTGTGGGAAAGCCGGACACTACGCTAGGAAGTGCCCCAAGAACGGCAAGTCAAATGCTCCATTCAAGCTGCAAGTTAATCACATGGAGCCATAGCCTGGCCAGAAAACAATCCAAGGGCAAGTTCATCACCTCTCCGAAGAGCCCAAGAGAACCCAGGAAGTCGTCATTGGTATGTTTTCTATTAATAGCATACCTGCAATAATTTTGTTTGACTCTGGCTTCCCATTCTTTTATTTCACGGAGTTTTGTTCCCAAAACAAGTTTCTCTTGCTCGATTTTGGAAAAGAGTATGATGGTACAATCCCCGGATCGTTGCTCAAAGCAATTGGCCTGTCAGGATTTGGAGAGACATGTCGGTGTCAAAACCGGCGGATCTCGGGTAGGGGGTCCCGAACTGTGCGTCTAAGGGATGGTAACAGGAGGCGGGGGACACGATGTTTACCCAGGTTCGGGCCTCTCGATGGAGGTAATACCCTACTTCCTGCTTGATTGATCTTGATGATATGAGTATTACAAGAGTTGATCTACCACGAGATCGTAGAGGCTAAACCCTAGAAGCTAGCCTATGGTATGATTGTTGTTGTCCTACGGACTAAACCCTCCGGTTTATATAGACACCGGAGGGGGCTAGGGTTACACAGAGTCGGTTACAAGGAAGAAGATCTACATATCCGTATTGCCAAGCTTGCCTTCCACGCCAAGGAGAGTCCCATCCGGACACGGGACGAAGTCTTCAATCTTGTATCTTCATAGTCCAACAGTCCGGCCAAAGGATATAGTCCGGCTGTCCGGAGACCCCCTAATCCAGGACTCCCTCAGTAGCCCCTGAACCAGGCTTCAATGACGATGAGTCCGGCGTGCAGATTTGTCTTCGGCATTGCAAGGCGGGTTCTTCCTCCGAATACTCCATAGAAGATTTTGAACACAAGGATAGTGTCCAGGCTCTGCAAAACAAGTTCCACATACCACTAGAGAGAATAATATTTCCACAAATCTAATCTGCTGACACGTTTTATGCAACATGACATCATGCCATGGCCCGGTCATTATTCGAACCGTTTTTCTCAACCAGCACTGCACATATCGCGAGGTGGTTTTCTTGACACGTCTTGTCGAAGCAGAGATCGTGTCCCCTTATCACGGGATTCTCATCAATACGGTATGGGTAACCCAACCGCGCCATCAATTGACGGCTTCGGGGAATAAGCGATTTTACCAGGTAAGTGGGGAGGCGCATCGCCTCTTCCGCCCTTATAAAGGGACAAAGATTCACCCTTTTTACCCACGCCTTCTTCCTCCTTGCTTATCCATTCTCGCACACTCGAGCTCCAGCGCCCAAGTTCGCGTCTTTCTCCTTAAACCACTCCAAGCATGTCCGGAGCGGGAGGCAAGTGGATGGTCTCCTCCGTCACGGAGGAGAACATCACAAAGCTACGGGAAGCCGGATATCTGGCCGCGGACATCGCGCACCGGCTGCCAGATGCGGGGCAGATCATCCCTACGCCCGAACCCCATGAGAGGGTAGTTTTCCTTACCCACTTTGTCCGCGGACTGGGATTTCCCCTTCACCCGTTTGTCCGCGGGCTCATGTTCTACTACGGGCTGGATTTTCATGATCTGGCCCCCAATTTCATCCTCAACATCTCGGCGTTTATCGTCGTGTGCGAGGCCTTCCTCCGCATCAGGCCCCACTTCGGCGCGTCAGAGTGGTGAGGCACCATGGTGGGCAAAATGCCTAACGTCACCTGGCTCGAAGGCTCCTATGTGGAGACCATAAAGGGGTGGCAATCGGGGTGGTTCTACATCACCGAGCCGTGCGACACCAACTGGGTGGCGGCCCCCGAATTTCGATCCGGAATCCCCACGCGGCTCACTTCCTGGAAAGAGAAGGGCTGTCCTGGGGTTCCCCAGAGCTGACCGGACTCCAGACCTGCATCAAGAACATGATGAGCAAGAAAATCAAGCTCGTCAACATGGTCCAGGTCATGCTCTTCCGCCGGATCCTCCCGTGTCAACGACGGGTATTCAATTTGTGGGAGTTCGACCCGGCCAAGCACCAGACGCTGCGAGAGCTCTTCGACACGATGCACAAGGACGTCTGGAAGGTGCTGTTCAAGGGCGCCGAGGTACCTCCTCCCCTTACCGAGGACCGCGGACTCAGCGCAAAGCGCCATGCCAATCCGGTAAGTTTTTATATCTCACAGGATATTTATTTGCCCCAGTTTAATCATGTGCGGGATCTAAGCTTCCATGCCATTAACAGGACTGGGTAGAGACAGCGGAGCAGATCGATTGCCCAGCCCCCCTGCCTGAAGATCCTGCAGATGCTCTCCTAACGGAGATGCTGGTTCCGGCGCCTTACGAGGTGCCGGTGAAGAAGGCCAAGAAGAAGGCCACGGGGACCCGAAAGGGTCTCCGGCGCAAGGTTATATCGGACTCATCGTCCGATAACTCCGAAGCGCACTCCTCCACGAAAACGAGGAGGAGGAAGAGGAAAGTTCCCCCCCCCAGCCGGGGGAGACAAGAAAAGGAAGGCCGCCCCAACTGGGGAGGCCGAAGGGTCCAAGAAGGGAAGGACCCTCCTTCCGGACTGCTCCACAGACGGCCGCCTACAGCGACGACGAGTGGTTACCCAGGGACAAGCCCCTGGCGAAGTCGTAAGTATCCGGATACCATAGTAATTCATGGTATGTTTTATTGCACTGCTTCTCCTTACGCCGAATATGATTATGCAGTCCGTCCCGAGCCCGTCTCGACGTATCTTCGTCGGACGGTTCTTTGGACTCGTCGGATATGAATAGCGATTCACTTCCGACCGCCTCCACCCCTTGCCCTACGGACAACGTCGAGGTGTTGTCTCAAAAGGCACCGAGCCGAGGGGAGGTAGTCCTGGGGGCGCCTCGAGGCGACCTTCCGGACCCTGGGCGCAAAGGGAGCAAGACTCCCACGGGCTCCAAGTTCGGCCCCCAGCCGAACACTGCGCCGGAACCTTCGGTGGTTCCGGACTCCGGCAGGCGATCCCCCGTTAAGAGGGGCAAGCCGCCCGTGCCGGTGGCCTCTGTCCATCCAGAGGCACCGGACAACTTGCTGGAAGCGCTTCGCGGCGCTTCCATCGACGAAGAGCACCGCACTATCATGAGTGCGGTGATCGAGAAAGTTCAGTCCGCCAAAAACGGACTAACCGAAGCTTGTGCCAGCCTCCTAACAGGCTTTCAGGTAAGCAATCAAAATATAGGAAAATATTACCGCATAGACAGTAGCCCCTGATGCTCTGTTTGGCGTTCGCGAAGAAAGGCCGAATAGAGGATCAAATAATGACTCAGGAGTCTAATCAGAATATGTCTATGTGCATATGCAGGCTTCACTGCTGGCTGCTGCCGCACGTACTGCGGAGTCCTGCACTGAAGCAGGACCTTGAGCGGTCCGAGGAGAGCTCGGCCTTACCAAGAGGCAGCTCGAGGAGAGCAAAGGTAAGCAATACCTTGTCTATATATTAAAAAGAAATTCGGTTGTAAAGTAATAGGATCATCATGAATTTGCCAGGGGCCACGACCGAGGTGGCGACCCTGAAGAAGGCGCTGTCCGAGGCCGAAGACAAAGCGGCCAAGGAGCGCATTGAGCGGGAAAAGCAAGAAGCCCGGGTAGGCGAGGTGCAGCAAGAGCTCGAGGCTCTCGCCAAAAAACACGAGTCCTTGGAGCTTGACTCTAAGACGCGAGAGTCCGAGCTTGCGAAGGCGCTCGAAAGCGCAAGAGCGCCAAGGCTGAAGCCCACAAGGCCCTCCAGGAGATTGATGCGGTGAAGAAGATAGCAGCGGGTAAGGCATTCATTATGCAAAGCAAGCATGTGAAGGAAACTTTCCTTTTACTTACCCGAGTTCGGAGCTCTCCAGGAGCGTTCGCAGATCTTCCCCAGTGTACTGGATGCCGGGAGTTTTACCGAGCTGAGGAGGGGAGCTCGACGGAAAAGTTGTTCTGGTCTCAGTATACTGGGACCGAACACCCAATGCCCTTGAGCGACCAGCTGAAGCAACTGGTCGAGCTTCACAAGGCGGCCGAACAGGCCATGAAGGGTCTTATAGTCCGGATGTGGCCTGGCGATCCCCTGCCTAGCAGCTACTTCGGTCTGGTGAGGCGGCTTGTGGATGCCTGCCCACGGCTTGAAGTCATAAAGCGGTCCGTCTGCATCAGGGTGCGCAGGGCTTTTGCCCGGGCGAAGGTGCACTGGGCGAAGCTGGACGCCGTAAGCTGGTGAAGGAGGGGCCGTGTCGGTGTCAAAACCGGTGGATCTCGGGTAGGCAGTCCCGAACCGTGCGTCTAGGCCGGATGGTAACAGGAGGCAAGGAACACGATGTTTTACCCAGGTTCGGGCCCTCTTGATGGAGGTAAAACCCTACGTCCTGCTTGATTAATATTGATGATATGGGTAGTACAAGAGTAGATCTACCACGAGATCAAGGAGGCTAAACCCTAAAAGCTAGCCTATGGTATGATTGTTGTATGATGAAGTTGGCCTACGGACTAAAACCCTCCGGTTTATATAGACACCGGAGAGGGTTAGGGTTACACAAAGTCGGTTACAATGGTAGGAGGTCTTGAATATCCGCATCGCCAAGCTTGCCTTCCACACCAAGGAAAGTCCCATCCGGACACGGGACGAAGTCTTCAATCTTGTATCTTCATAGTCCTGGAGTCAAGAAGAAGAGAGATTAGTCCGGCTACCCGGACACCCCCTAATCCAGGACTCCCTCAGTAGCCCCCGAACCAGGCTTCAATGACGACGAGTCCGGCGCGCAGATTGTCTTCGGCATTGCAAGGCGGGTTCTTCTCCAAATTCCGTGTACCTGCTGAATAATGTCCGATTTTCGTAATGTAGCGCACCTTGGCTTCCATGCCCAATAATGGCCGTCTTCCACGTGTTAAACGAATGCGAAAAGTCGGGGTGTTTTTACATTCACACCCCTAGCCGCATAAACGAGCCGCCTATTTAATGGGATGGGGATTCAGATCCAAACCACACCTTCTCCTCTCCGCGAGTAATCATCAGAGCGCCTCCAGCAAAGGTCCATTCCAACATGGCCAGCCGTCGCAACTCCTCCTCTCGCCCTTCCAGTCCTAAACCTGGAGACTGGGAGAGGTGCTCCATCCCGCACAGTGAGCTAAGTGTCGCTTCAGGCCAAGGGATTTCTCCCTCAGGCCTATATGGTCCGGTCCGAGCCGGACTCGCCACCTATAATGGCGGAGAGCAAGCGGAGAGCACCCCCAATCCCTCCAAAGGAGAGCGGGTGTGCCTCGTCCCTTATCTAATAAGAGGACTTGGATTTCCAATTCATCCATTTCTCCGTGGGCTTCTGGAGTTCTACGGCCTCCAGCTGCACAATCTCACGCCCGCTCTATATTGCATATCGCGGGCTTCGTCGCCCTTTGCGAGCTATTCTTGGGTGTTGAGGCTCATTTCGCGCTGTGGAAGAGGTTATTCTGCCTGGTGCCCCGCTCTCAAGAGGGGTCTATATATCAAGTGGGCGGAGCCGAAGTGTGGCGTATCGCCGGGACCGGATATCTATCCAGAACCCCAAAGAAGGCGTCCGAGGACTGGCCTTCGAAATGGTTTTACATAGATGATGTCCCGCTGCCGGATCCTATCCGGGTCGGTCTCCCTGAATTCAACAGTGCTCCCTTAAAGAAACGCCTAAGCTGGCGTCCGCGGAGTTCTCAGAGAGAAGGCGGCAGGGACGTCCTTCACTTGACGGGTCGGATAAGACTATTGGCTCATTCCGGACTAACCATGATCGGAGTCATGGCCGCATGCATTATGCGGGGGGTGCAGCCGCTTCAATATAGAGGCCACCCCATGTGGGATTTTAACGGGGAGGATGACGCCACCCGTTATGGTCATAAGGGGCCAGCCTCAGCTACCGCTCTAGTAAAGATCTTACCCACTTTGTACAAGGGAGAAGAGGAGGAATTCCTCCGCGTCAACCCGCAGGGCGGATTTACTATGTACAGCCCTCCGAGCTTGGGTAAGTGGACAATTGTGCTTGCCCATCCGTTTTATATTCCCATGATTAAATATGTAGTCTAACGACTTCAATGCAGGAACTGCGTCAGGAAGTAAAGGATATAAACAGCCGTCCCCCACAGCCCGAGGATCCAGAACGGTCCCTCGATCCGGACTCCGAAGAGGATCCGGACATATCGGTGGAGCTGATGACGGGGTGTTTCATCAGCTAAGCAAGGACAATACCTTGGTGGCCATTACGGCTGATTACCCAGGGTTAATCCGGCCTCCCAGGTAACAGAGAGCGGAGTCTCATCCCCTTGAGAAGGAATCCATTCTCACGCATTTCAGTTTTCCTGACAACGACCGTGTTTTGCAGGGGAGGTTTCCGAGGCGGGAGGCCGAACCTGCGGCGGCTAGCCAACGAGGGGCCGCAGGGCCCCGTGGGGTAAAAAGGAATGTAGTCCGGACTGAGACGCCGGCGCAAAGGTATAGCGCACCCTCTTTTTCCCTGGTGTTATTCCTTCAGGGCATATTAACGTTCGTGCTATCTTCAGGACGAATGAGACCTCGCCGGACTACATCCGGAAGGTTGCCAATCGCGCCTCCACCAGCCAGGCTCCAAGCCTGGCCCGGAAGCGGAGCGACACAAGGCGCGCACCGGACGCTCCTCCGACAGAGGATGCGGACAGGCTGTCTGCCACCAATTCCGAGGTGGAGAGTGCCATGAACCACAGGCGTCGCCGGACAGTTCTTCGCGACGCTTGTTTCTCCCAAGAGGCATTAGATGCCTTCAATTCGGGAGATGCGTATCTCCGTGCCGCTCAAAATGGTTTAGCCAGAGCCACGGAGCAATATGTAAAAGACATACGGGTAAGAAAATTTTGGTAAATATATATATATACCAGTAGCCCCCGAGACTTGAAACAGTTAGTAACTGATTTAAGGATCATTTGTTATGCAGGTTCTTACAGAGAAGAATACCGTACTGTCCCAGGAGCTGGAAGAGTGCAAAGCCCAACTGGAGGCCGCACTAGCCGCGGCAGGGGAGCCCAAAGAGACCCCCTCTGGTAAGATACACTTCGAAAGATTAGTATCTTGCGAAGTGCGGCGTGGGTGTAAATCTGACAAATCATATTGCAGATGGCGCCGGACTAGATCCGGAGAGGCAACAACTCTTGCGCCGGCTAAAGGCCGGTGAGAGTATGTTGACAAGGGTGAGGCGGGAGAAGAATGATCTTCAGGATGCCAACACCAAGCTGGACGTTGAACTTAAAGATGTTCGTGGCCAGCTGTCGGACTCTACTAAGGAGAATCAGCGGCTTCGACGCGGCATATTTAGTAAGTGCTTAAGCGAATCTTTGAAAGAAAAGAGTTCGGCGAGGAAGTCGACTAACAGAGTAATGTCTGTAGGTATGCTAACGGGTCGTCCTGCAGAGGAGATGCCCGGTTCTACGGGTGACCTTCTTCCCGAGCTCTCGCAACTGCACGAGCGAGTTCGGCAGGCGATGCGAGGCGTTGCCCAAGCCTTATGGCCTTCCCACTCCATGCCCGAGGGCCTTGGAGAGCTTTCGGAGAAGCTTAAGGGAGCTCGGCGGCGCTTCCGGTTGTGGAAGATATCGGCCTGCCGACAAGGCGCTAGGGAGGCCTGGGCCATGGTGAAGACGCGGTACACGAAGTCTGACCCAAACCACATGGCCGAGGTCGGACCTGTGGGGCCTGACGGGAAGGAGATCCCTGTAAGCTTAGTGTACGGCCAAGTAGAATTGGCCGCAAAGTATTCCCAGCAGGACTGTAAGTTAGACAGCCTGTTAGATGGTATTGAAGAGGAATACAATCAGTCAGAGTGACTATGTAATTTTTAATTGACATGTGTAATGCCTTCTAGCCGGATTGTAGATCGTTTGTCGTTGCGACCTTTTCGCTTCAACCTCAGGACCTGACGGTCCGGAGTGTGTCCGAATACCCTACCGGTTATGTAAGAACCGGGGTATGCATGGAGACCAGGCGTAGGGGTCATTAGTGCTTTATCAGACAAGTGCCCAACTAGTTATGTTATATTACATGGTTAGTAAGAAACATCTTCCAGAGAGAATAGTTCCGTTAGGGGTTCCTTTCTCTGGGAGGCATGCCCTAAAGTGCATGTCCGGACTGCAAACGCAGGAAAATCATCTGGGGGCATATATATAAATAAGTAAAAAAGGTCATCTTTTAGTTCACCGACCGAATATTCCCTTAAGAACGCTAGCTTTCGGCTTCACCCAGTCTGAGGTACACATCCGGCTGATCCGGCAGTAACAATCGCAGAGGTGCTCCCTTTACCACCTAGCCGAACAATCGGGAACGTAGGGGTAAGCACAGGAGCCAGGCAACCCAGCTTGGCCAAAACTTAAGTCATATCGATGCATATAATGGTGAAGAAAAGGTACATGCGGAAGTTTGACACATGTGGTGGGCGTGAAGCCCGTATAAATAAGCTTCTGTTAAAGAAGCCCCCAGGTTTAATGAGCGCGAGTAGCACGTCACTTGAGGAGCCTTTAAGGGCTATAAAAGAAAAGAGGGGAAGGAGAGAAATGTAAGACAGAAAATGTAAAAAATGGACAGAGGAAGGAGACAAACACAGAGTCCGGCGCTAGGCATAGAATCTTCGGAGACGGGCTGCGTTCCATGGGTTCGGCTCGAGTCGGTTATCCGACGCATCTCGCAGGCGGTATGCTCCACCAGTCAGGACTTGGTCGATTATGAAGGGACCTTCCCACTTGGGCTTCAGCTTGTCCTTTTTCTTGTCCGGCAGGCGTAGAACTAATTCGCCAACGTTGTAGTTTTTGGCCCGCACTTCTCTGCTTTGATATCTTCGAGCCTGCTGTTGATAGAATGCGGAACGGGCTTTTGCCACATCGCGCTCCTCCTCTAAGGCGTCCAAACTCCTGCCGATCGAGCTCGGCTTCCCTTTCTTCGTACATGCGCACTCGAGGTGAGTCATGAATTATGTCGCAGGGCAAGACTGCCTCTGCGCCGTACACCATAAAAATGGTGTGTATCCGGTGGTGCGATTCGGCGTGGTCCGCAGCCCCCAGAGTACGGAGTCGAGCTCCTCTACCCAGTGCGTGTTAGATTCCTTGAGGGACCGCACTAATCTGGGTTTGATGCCGCTCATGATGAGACCATTTGCACGTTCGACCTGACCGTTAGTTTGTGGGTGATAGACGGAAGCATAATCGAGCTTGATGCCCATGTTTTTGCACCAGAGTTTTACCTCAGGGCGTAAAGTTCGTGCCGTTATCGGTGATGATGCTGTGGGGGACGCCATAACGGTGTACGACCCCGGATATAAAGTCTATCACAGGTCCGGATTCGGCCGTCTTAACAGGCTTGGCTTCTATCCATTTGGTGAACTTATCCACCATGACCAGTAAGTATTTTTTCTTGTGGGTTCCGCCTTTAAGGGGTCCCACCATGTCAAGCCCCCAGACCGCGAAAGGCCAAGTGATGGGGATAGTTTGGAGGGCGGTGGGTGGCATATGGCTTTGGTTTGCAAAAAGCTGGCAACCGGCGCATCGTTGGACCAAGTCCTGAGCGTCCGCCGGGCCGTCGGCCAATAAAAGCCTGTACGGAAAGCCTTGCTTACAAGGGACCGGGCTGCGGCGTGATGGCCACCGAGTCCGGCATGAATTTCAGCCAGCAGGTTCCGCCCTTCCTCTTCGGAGATGCACCTTTGAAGGACTCCGGTAGTGCTTTTCTTATAAAGTTCTCCCTCATGGACTTTATAGGCTTTAGATCGCCGCACTATACAGCGTGCCTCGTTTTGGTCCTCTGGGAGTTCCTGCCTAGTAAGGTAGGCTAGGAATGGTTCTGTCCACGGGGCGATAACGGCCATTAGTACGTGGGCTGAGGTTGTGATTTCATTGGCAGAGCCTCCGATTATGTCAGATTGTTCGGCGTCGGACAGTGCGGTTGGGTCCGGGCTAATATTGCCATGTTCCCCTTCCCATACTACGGATGGCTTGAACAGCCTTTCCAGGAAGATGTTGGGGGGGACCGCATCGCGTTTTGCGCCGATGCGTGCCAGGACGTCTGCCGCCTGATTGTTTTCTCGGGCTATATGGTGAAATTCGAGCCCCTCAAACCGAGCTGACATTTTGAGGACGGCGTTGCGGTAAGCTGCCATTTTTGGATCCTTGGCATCGAAGTCTCCATTTATTTGGGATATCGCGAGGTTCGAATCCCCGCGCACCTCTAGGCGTTGAATGCCCATGGATACTGCCATCCGGAGACCATGTAAAAGGGCCTCATATTCGGCTGCATTGTTGGAGTCCGTGTACATAATCTGGAGTACATATTGAACTGTGTCTCCTGTGGGGGACGTCAAAACGAGCCGGCCCCTAGTCCGGCCAACATTTTGGAACCGTCGAAGTGCATGATCCAGTTTGAATATGTGCCGTACTCTTTAGGGAGTTCGGCCTCCGTCCATTCTGCGACGAAGTCGGCCAAAACTTGCGACTTGATAGCTCGCCGTGGCCTATAAGTTATGTCGAACGGGAGGAGCTCGATGGCCCATTTTGCAATCCGGCCCATTGCGTCACGGTTGTTTATAATATCGTTGAGTGGTACTTCCGATGCTACTGTGATTGAACACTCTTGAAAGTAGTGTCGTAGCTTCCGGGATGCCATGAATACCGCATATGCAATCTTTTGATAATGTGGGTACCGTGATTTGCATGGGGTGAGGACAGTGGACACATAGTAAACCGGCTTTTGAAGGGGGAATTTGTGTCCGTCCGTTTCCCGCTCGACGACGAGTACTGCGCTGACAACTTGATGGGTTGCTGCAATGTACAATAGCATTGGTTCGCCGATGTTTGGCGCGGCCAGGACGGGGTTTGTTGCCAATATGGCTTTTATTTCCTCGAGTCCGGCCGTGGCGGCATCCGTCCACTCGAAGTGTTCGGTGCGCCGAAGGAGGCGATAGAGGGGTAGCGCCTTTTCTCCCAACCGGGAGATAAAGCGGCTTAGAGCCGCCACGCATCCGGTTAATTTTTGTATTTGTTTGAGGTCCTTTGGGATATCCAATTGTGACAAAGCTCGGATCTTGGCTGGATTTGCTTCGATTCCTCTACCGGATACAATGAAGCCCAAGAGCTTTCCGGCTGGAACGCCGAAAACGCATTTTTCCGGATTTAGCTTGATGTCATATGCTCGGAGGTTGTCAAATGTAAGCCTCAAGTCGTCTACTAGAGATTCGACATGTCTTGTTTTTACGACCACATCATCCACGTATGCCTCTACTGTTTTGCCGATCTGGTTTGCCAGACATGTCTGAATCATGCGCTGATATGTTGCGCCGGCGTTTTTGAGCCCGAAAGGCATTGTGTTGAAGCAGAATGGGCCGTATGGGGTGATGAATGCCGTTGCGGCTTGGTCTGACTCGGCCATCTTGATTTGATGGTAACCGGAGTATGCGTCGAGGAAGCACAACGAATCGTGTCCTGCAGTGGCGTCGATAATTTGATCGATGCGGGGGAGGGGGAAGGGATCCTTTGGGCAAGCCTTGTTAAGGTCTTTGAAGTCAACGCACAGGCGCCAGGATTTGTCCTTCTTTGGTACCATCACCAAGTTTGCTAGCCAGTCCGGATGTTTTATATCTCTGATGAATCCGGCCTCCAATAGTTTGGCTAGCTCCTCTCCCATTGCCTGTCTCTTGGGCTCAGAGAAACGCGAAGGGCTTGTTTGACAGGTTTGAATCCTTTTAGGATATTTAAGCTGTGTTCGGCCAGCCTGCGTGGGATTCCTGGCATGTCTGAAGGGTGCCAGGCAAAAATGTCCCAGTTCTCCCGTAGGAATTCTCGCAGTGCGGCGTCTACATCGGGTTTAATCGTGCCCCGATGGAAGCTGTTTTATTGGGGTCCGTTGGATGGACCTGGAATTTGACTATTTCATCCGCTGGTTTAAAGGAGGTGGACTTGGATCTTTTATCGAGTATCACATCGTCCCTGTTTATCGTGGAGCGCAGCGTAGTCAGTTCCTCAGCCGCTAGGGCTTCGGACAGTGCCTCAAGGGCCAATGCGGCTGTCTTGTTTTCGGCGCGGAGTGCTATGTCCGGATCACTAG
Organism: Triticum urartu; assembly: GCF_003073215.2. NCBI lineage: Eukaryota > Viridiplantae > Streptophyta > Magnoliopsida > Poales > Poaceae > Triticum > Triticum urartu. Next base: position 287,113,960 of record NC_053028.1, read on the forward strand.
CGAGAGTGATGATTCCGTTCGGCCCGGGCATCTTGAGCTTCATGTACCCGTAATGGGGTATTGCTTGGAAGATTGTAAACGCTTCCCGCCCCAGCAGAGCGTGGTATCCGCTACTGAACGGGGCCACTTGGAATGACCTCTTCGGACCTATAATTATCCGGCGTGCCGAACACCACATCTAGTGTGATTTTTCCTGCACAGCGCGCTTCCCGACTGGGGATTATTCCTCTAAAGGTTGTGCTGCTTCGCTCAATGCGGTTCCAGTCTATTTCCATTTTTTGAAGGGTTTCCTCATAAATGAGGTTCAATCCGCTGCCTCCGTCCATGAGTACCTTGGTGAGGCGAAAGCCGTCCACTATAGGACTGAGTACCAATGCGGCTGGTGCTCGAGCTGTTCGGATTTTAGGTTCATCACTGGCATTAAAAGTAATAGCCGTGTCACTCCATGGGTTTATTGTTGCTACTTGATAGACTTCGGCGAGGCTGCGGAGTGTTCTTTTTCGCATATTATTTGATGCGAAAGTCTCGAAGACTGTTAAGACTGTACTGGAGTCCCTGAGGTGGTTTTCTGCGGCCTCCGGAATTAGGAGATCTTCGCCCCTTTTGGCCACCTGCCAGAGTATCCAACATGCTCTAAGGCTATGAGTTGGTGTGGCGTCCTCTGTACTATGAATTTTACAGGGTCCATTAAGCCATCCCTCCAGTACGGTTCCATGCCCTGTAGAGGGTTTTGGTTTTTTGGTTTTTAACCCGGGTGTCTGATGATGATGCACCCTTTTATTTCGGACGAGGTTTCTATTCAGGGCCGGATTGTCCCAAAATTTAGTTTCGGTTTTCCGGGCGCTTTCCATCGCACAGTACTTTTGTACTATGGACGCCAAGTCAGCGAAGCGTGTAATATCACGACGACCTGTGGCGTTGAGGATTCCCTTGTCCGTGCAATTATTGCAAAAGATTGAGATTGCGTCTTCCTCGCGGCAGTCCTTTATCCTGTTCATAACCAGGAGGAACCTTGCCCAGTAATGATGTACTGTTTCTTCGGGCTTTTGCCTGATTTGGGATAGATCGCTTATGTTCGGGTGGGTGGGTGGAATTAAATCCGGAACTTCACCCAATCTAAGACTCAGAGGCCAAGGAGTTTCCGAACTCTGAAGTTTGGATTCTTGGATGTTGTCCAGTGAATCTAGCCCGTTGCCTGATTCTAAGTTCAGGTCTTGAGTTACATCCTCCCCTCCGCGGGTATCCGGCTTGGAGGGATCGGGAATCCGGACGTAGCTAGTCCTTAAGATAGATGAAGAGTCGCCGCACTGTGCCTCTACCACGGCAACGTGATGGGTGACTTGGGGAGAATTAATTTCTCTTAGATCGGGTTTAAGCCCAACCTGGTCATAATCCGTAGTGACCCCCAAGGCGGCGATGCGATCCAAGAGCTCGTTTACGGAAGAGAGCTCCATTGGATCTAACTGCTCGACGAGTTCCGAGCTGACGTGAAGATTGCTTTTGATGACCCGAGAGGTCACCGTCGGCGCAACGGCCGAACAGGCGGTCATGAGAAAACCGCCTAGCCGGAGAGTTTGGCCGACAGCCAAGGCTCCCTTAGTAACGGCGCCGTCTTTAAAGACGGGAAGAGGCATCCTTCCTGATTGCGACGGCACAGAGGAACTCTCAATGAAAGCACCAATGTCGGTGTCAAAACCGGCGGATCTCGGGTAGGGGGTCCCGAACTGTGCGTCTAGGCCGGATGGTAACAGGAGGCAAGGAACACGATGTTTTACCCAGGTTCGGGCCCTCTTGATGGAGGTAAAACCCTACGTCCTGCTTGATTAATATTGATGATATGGGTAGTACAAGAGTAGATCTACCATGAGATCAAGGAGGCTAAACCCTAAAAGCTAGCCTATGGTATGATTGTTGTATGATGAAGTTGTCCTACGGACTAAAACCCTCCGGTTTATATAGACACCGGAGAGGGTTAGGGTTACACAAAGTCGGTTACAATGGTAGGAGATCTAATATCCGCATCGCCAAGCTTGCCTTCCACGCCAAGGAAAGTCCCATCCGGACACGGGACGAAGTCTTCAATCTTGTATCTTCATAGTCCTGGAGTCCGGCTGAAGGTATAGTCCGGCTACCGGACACCCCCTAATCTAGGACTCCCTCACCTACTCACTCACATTGATATCTATTGATGGGCATCTCCATAACCCGTTGATACGCCTAGTTGATGTGAGACTATCTTCTCCCTTTTTGTCTTCTCCACAACCACCATTCTATTCCACCTATAGTGCTATGTCCATGGCTCACGCTCATGTATTGCGTGAAGATTGAAAAAGTTTGAGAACATCAAAAATATGAAACAATTGCTTGGCTTGTCATCGGGGTTGTGCATGATTTAAATATTTTGTGTGGTGAAGATGGAGCATAGCCAGTGTTGGGGAACGTACTAATTTTAAAAAATTTCCTACGCACACGCAAGATAATGGTGATGCATAGCAACGAGAGGGGAGAGTGTGATCTACGTACCCTTGTAGACCGACAGCGGAAGCGTTATGACAACGCGGTTGATGTAGTCGTACGTCTTCACGGCCCGACTGATCAAGCACCGAAACTACGACACCTTCGAGTTTTAGCACACATTCAGCTCGATGACGATCCCCGGACTCTGATCCAGCAAAGTGTCGGGGAAGAGTTCCGTCAGCATGACGGCGTGGTGACGATCTTGATGTTCTACCGTCGCAGGGCTTTGCCTAAGCACCGCTACAATATTATCGAGGATTATGGTGGAAGGGGGCACCGCACACGGCTAAGAAAATGATCACGTGGATCAACTTGTGTATTTAGGGGTGCCCCCTGCCCCCGTATATAAAGGAGCAAGGGGAGGAGGCCGGCCGGCCCTATGGCGCGCCAAGGAGGAGGAGTCCTCCTCCTAGTAGGAGTAGGACTCCCCTCTTTCCTACTCCTACTAAGAGGGGGAAAGGAAGGGGGAGGGAGAAGGAAAGGGGGGCGCCGCCCCCCTTCTCCTAGTCCAATTCGGACCAGGGGGGAGGAGGCGCGCGACCCACCCTGGCTGCTCCTCTCTCTCTCCACTAAGGCCCATACGGCCCATTACTTCTCCCGGGGGGGGGGGGTTCCGGTAACCCTCCGACACTCCGGTTTTCTCCGAAATCACCCGGAACTCTTCCGGTGTCCGAATATAGCCGTCCAATATATCAATCTTTATGTCTCGACCATTTCGAGACTCCTCGTCATGTTCGTGATCACATCCAGGACTCCGAACTAACTTCGGTACATCAAAACTCATAAACTCATAATATAACTGTCATCGAAACCTTAAGCGTGCGGACCCTACGGGTTCGAGAACAATGTAGACATGACCGAGACATGTCTCCGGTCAATAACCAATAGCGAAACCTGGATGCTCATATTGTCTCCCACATATTCTACAAAGATCTTTATCGGTCAGACCGCATAACAACATACGTTGTTCCCTTTGTCATCGGTATGTTACTTGCCCGAGATTCGATCGTCGGTATCTCAATACCTAGTTCAATCTCGTTACCGGCAAGTCTCTTTACTCGTTTGATAATACATCATCTCGCAACTAACTCATTAGTTGCAATGCTTGCAAGGCTTATGTGATGTGCATTAGCGAGAGGGCCCAGAGATATCTCTCCGACAATCGGAGTGACAAATCCTAATCTCGAAATACGCCAACCCAACATTTACCTTTGGAGACACCTGTAGAGCTCCTTTATAATCACCCAGTTACGTTGTGACGTTTGGTAGCACACAAAGTGTTCCTCCGGCAAACGGAAGTTGCATAATCTCATAGTCATAGGAA
>NC_053028.1:287118928-287215970 GCF_003073215.2 Triticum urartu
CGAACTCTTTACCATTGTCGTCGGGACCCAGATGATGTTTGGCTGGCATTGGTGTCGTGAAGCCTTTGCAGTCTTGCATACCGAACTTCTTCAGGCAATCTTTGAGATACTTCTCTTGAGATATGAAGATGCCGTTGCGTTATTGTCGTATTTGAAGACCGAGGAAGAACTTCAGCTCTCCCATCATAGACATCTGATATTGCTATTGCATCATATATCCAAACTCTTCACTGTACTTCTGATTGGTGCAGCCGAAGATAATGTCATCCACATATATTTGGCACACAAACAGTTCACCATCATATGTCTTCGTGAAGAGAGTGGGGTCTAGGGAACCAAGTATGAAGCCTTTGCTCTTCAGGAAGTATTTGAGTGTGTCATACCAGGACCGAGGGGCTTGTTTGAGGCCATACAGTGCCTTGTTGAGCTTGTATACCATGTCAGGATGTTTTGGATCTTCAAAGCCAGGCGGTTGTGCAACATACACTTCTTCAATCTTGCCATTAAGAAAAGCACTCTTCACATCCATTTGATATAGAAGTATGTTATGATGATTTGCATAGGCCAGCAGTATGCGTATGGCTTCAAGTCTAGCCACAGGAGCAAATGTTTCATCGAAGTCAATGCATTCCACTTGAGTATATCCTTGAGCAACGAGACGAGCTTTGTTTCTGACAACTTGACCATGCTCATCTTGCTTGTTGCAGTATATCCATTTGGTGCCTATTATATTGTGCTTCCGTGGATCAGGATGCTTAACCAGTTCCCATACATTATTCAGCTCAAACTGATGAAGCTCTTCTTGCATAGCTTGAATCCATTCAGGTTCCATGAAGGCTTCTTCAACTTTCTTGGGTTCTGTTATTGAGACAAATGCGAAGTGCCCACAGAAATTTGCTAGCTGAGTTGCCCTTGAACGAGTGAGTGGACCGGGTGCATTGATGCTATCAATTATTCTTTCAATCTGCACTTCATTGGCAACGCGAGGATGTACAGGGCGAAGATTTTGCTCTTGCTGATCATTGTCGTTGTTAGAAGGAATGTCTTCAGGCTGAGCATTGTCTTCATGTTGATCAGGTGCTGAGATGATAAGTTCTTCTTCAGGAAGAGCTTCAGAAGGTATAATTTCTCCAGTTCCCATTAGCTTGATTGATTCATTGGATGGAACTTCATCTAGCACATTTGGCAGTTGCTCTCTTTGTGAACCATTGGTCTCATCGAACTGCACATCCACTGTTTCAACCACTTTGTAATGAAAGAGATTGAAGACTCTGTAGGAGTGCGAATCCTTTTAGTCAGATGTGCTTTTAGTGCAAACTTTAAGGTCTGATGTGGGTCCTTGATCCAGCACCTGGCTCCAAATACTCTGAAGTAACTGACATTTGGCTTCTTGCCAGTAAGGAGCTCATAAGATGTCTTGTTCAGAAGCTTGTGAAGATAAACACGATTGATTGTATGGCATGCAATATCAATGGCTTCAGGCCAGAATTTTCTTGGAGTCTTGTATTCATCTAGCATCGTTCTGGCCATCTCAATGAGTGTTCTGTTCTTGCGTTCGATGACCCCATTCTGCTGTGGCGTGTACGGGGCTGAGAATTCATGTGTGATGCCCAAGGTATCAAGATATGTATCAAGGCCAGTGTTCTTGAATTCAGTGCCATTGTCACTTCTGATATGCTTTATCTTGGCGCCATAGTTGTTCATTGCTCGATTGGCGAAGCGTCTGAAGACATCCTGCACTTCAGTCTTGTAAAGGATTATGTGCACCCAAGTATATTTAGAATAATCATCAACATGACAAAGCCATAGAGACAAGCAGTAGTAGTAAGAGTTGAGTAATGAGTGGGACCGAAAAGATCCATGTGAAGCAGTTCGAAGGGTCGAGTAGTGGTCATGATTGTCTTCGAGGGATGTTTGGCCCTCGTCATCTTCCCTGCTTCACAGGCACCGCATAAGGGATCTTTCTTGAACTTGACGCCCTCGATGCCTATGACATGCTTCTTCTTTGCAAGGGTGTGGAGGTTCCTCATGCCAGCATGCCCTAGCCTCCGATGCCAGAGCCAGCATTCTGAAGCTTTTGCTAGAAGACAAACGGCAAGCTGTGGTCCTGCTGAGAAATCTACCACGTACAAATCATCTTTTCGATACCCTTCAAATACTAGAGACTTGTCAGATTCCATTAGTACAAGGCAACGATATTTTCCAAATATTACGATCATGTTCAAATCACAAAGCATTGAGACAGACATTAAGTTGAAGCCAAGGGATTCAACAAGCATGACTTTATTCATGTGTTGATCCCTTAAGATTGCAATTCTACCTAGACCCAATACCTTACTTTTACCAGTGTCAGCAAATGTGATGTGGCTCTTGTCGGATGGACGTAAGGTTGAGTCCATAAGAAGGCTTCTTTTGCCAGTCATGTGATTTGTACAACCACTATCAATAATCCATTTTGAAGACACTGGTGTCGTACCCTATAGTGCAGTTAGGGGGATAGGCTTCACCAAGAGCATTGTGAAGCAAAAACATTTGACGAACCAGTGGGTTATGAAAGCTTAGATCCAGATTAGGACTAATAGGGAGAGTAGCAAGCGATTCAGGAACGAAGTACATAGTAAGACCATTCGGGCATTTGATCTTGCGCCCTACAAGATGTTTAAGGTCCCCAACAATAGCGTCAGATGATTTTGGTTTTCTGCTGGAGACCTTTCCCTGCAAAAGAGAGTTAAGCTTTCTTAGTCACCCACATCTTCAAGGGTGGCTTAGAAGCAATAAGTCTAAGTGCAGCATCTGAGAATTTTGGCTTTGGAGCCCTAGCAAATAGTCTTGCAGGCGGACAATAGTACTCATAAGAATAAGCAGAATAGTTCTTGGTCTTATGAACATGATGGTTTGACGACCTGCTCTCATATTCATATGCCTGAGTATGGTTTCCTTGCAAAACATTTGCGTTAGTGCGACTCGGGTGAGTCCTCTGTCTGTATGAAGCCTTTGGACCGGATGAAGCCTTTGGTCTGAGGTTTGTCTTCTTCACGTGAGGTGTCATGATGACATTCATAGGAAGATTCTCCGGACACCTTTTCGGAACCCAGATCTTCTTCATAGGCGGTCCATTCCTGCAGTTAGTACCAATGTACTTGGCAAGCACTTCACCATTCTGATTCTTAAACAGTATACAGTTTGCATCAAAGGATTCATCAATGATAATGGGGTTAGCACAAGTGAAGCCAGATAGATTGGATTGATCTGCTGAAGGTTCCTTTGCAACAACCCACATGGTTTTGGGGTACTGCTCAGGTTTCCAGTAAGAGCCATCAGCATTCATTTTCCTTACGAACCCAACACCCTCTTTCCTCGGGTTTCGGTTCAGAATCTGCTTTTTGAGGACATCACATAGTGTCTGATGCCCTTTAAGACTTTTGTACATCCCTGTTTCAATCAATGTCTTCAACCTAGCATTCTCATTAGCAATAGCGGTGGTATCCTCAGCAGAGGGGTTAGTTACCACATCAACAGTTGAAGATATTGCAATAGCAGTAGCTGTAGAACATTCAGCAATAGAAGTAGCATTATCACGCTCAATGCATTTAAGACATGGTGGTTCAAATCCTTCCTGAGCGGAACTGATCTATTTGGCGCGAAGTGACTCGCTTTCCTTTTGAAGATCTTCATGAGCCGCTCTCAATTTCTCAAGATCTTGCTTCCTTTGAAGATAATCATAGGAAAGCTTTTCATGAGTTGTTGAGAGAGTTTCATGACGACTTTCAAGTTCCTGATACTTAACGTGAAGATTTTTTATGTCTTCAATTAAGGATTCAGATCGAGTCATTTCAGCACCTAAGAGATCATCACTTCTGTCTAACAGTTTTTGAATATGTTCCATAGCTTTCGGTTGTTCAGTTGCAATTTTAGCAAGTGTTTTGTAGCTGGGTTTTGAACCACAATCAGAGTCATCGTCACTAGATGTTTGATAGTGAGTAGTGCGTGTGTTTACCTTGGCACCGCGTGCCATGAAGCAGTAGGTAGAAGCGGAGTAGTCCTTGTCATTTGCATCGGTGTCAGTGATGAAGTCATTGTCTTCAGTGTTGAAGATGGACTTAGCAATGTATGTTGTAGCCAGACTTGCGACGCCTGAATCGGACTCCTCCTCAGACTCCACCTCCGCCTCCTCAGAAGTAGACTCCTCCTCTGAATCCATTTCCTTGCCAACAAACGCACATGCCTTGCCAGATGAGCTCTTCTTGTGTGATGAAGACTTTGAGGAAGACTTGGAAGAAGACTTTGAGTATTTCTTCTTCTTCTTGTCGTCAAAGTCATATTCCTTGCTCTTCTTCTTCTTTTTGTTCTCATTGTCCCACTGTGGACACTCAGAAATGAAGTGGCCAAGTTTCTTGCACTTGTGACATGTTTTCTTCTTGTAGTCATGAGCAGAAGCTTCATCATTCCTTGAGCTTGATCGGGAAGACTTTCTGAAGCCTTTCTTCTTGGTGAATTTTTGGAACTTCTTGACAAGCATAGCAAGTTCCCTTCCAATGTCTTCAGGATCATCAGAACCGCTGCCAGATTCTTCTTCAGATGAGGAGACAGCTTTTTCCTTCAAGGCACAAGTTCGCCCATAGTTTGGACCGTAGATATCTCTTTTCTCAGAAAGCTGAAACTCATGTGTGTTGAGCCTCTCAAGTATGTCAGATGGATCGAGTATCTTGAAATCAGGACGTTCTTGAATCATCAGGGCTAGGGTGTCAAACGAACTATCAAGTGATCTCAGTAGTGTCTTAACGACTTCATGTTTAGTGATCTCAGTAGCGCCGAGGGCTTGAAGCTCATTTGTGATGTCAGTGAGTCGGTCAAATGTGAGCTGGACATTCTCATTGTCATTTCGCTTGAAGCGGTTGAAGAGGTTGCGAAGGACACTGATTCTCTGATCTCTCTGGGTTGAGACGCCTTCATTGACCTTGGAGAGCCAGTCCCAGACCAGCTTAGATGTTTTCAAAGCACTCACACGGCCATACTGTCCTTTGGTCAGATGACCACATATGATATTTTTGGCAGTAGAGTCCAGTTGAATGAATTTCTTGACATCAGCAGCAGTGACACCTTCTCCAGCCTTGGGAACGCCGTTCTCGACGACATACCATAGGTCGACGTCAATGGCTTCAAGATGCATGCGCATCTTATTCTTCCAGTAGGGATATTCAGTTCCATCGAAGATGGGGCACGCAACGGAGACTTTAATTATCCCTGCAGTCGACATAGATAAAACTCCAGGTGGTTAAACCGAATCACACAGAACAAGGGAGCACCTTGCTCTGATACCAATTGAAAGTGCGTTATATCGACTAGAGGGGGGTGAATAGGCTTTTTAAGAGTCTTCAAAACGTGGAAGTTTTGAAGACAAATGATAGAAATAAACCTATTACCTTGCAGCGGAAGGTAGACTACACTAGGCAAGCCATAGTCAAGTATTCAATAGTGAAAGCATAATGACTAATAGCAGCAATGTAGTAAGGATCAGGTAGGAAGATATTGTGAAGCCACACAGAACATGCAGTCACTCAGTGAAGACAAAAGATAGTGCGAACATACAATGACTTCACAAGGAGTAACAGTAAGTAAAGGGAAGGGAAGATGGAACCAGTGACTCGCTGAAGACAATGATCTGTTGGACCAGTTCCAGTTGCTATGACAACTGTACGTCTGGTTAGGGCGGCTAGGTATTTAAACCTTAGGACACACAGTCCCGGACACCCAGTACTGAACACGCAGCTCAGGACACCCAGTCCTCACCGTATTCCCCTTGAGCTAAGGTGACACAGACCTCGCCCAATCACTCTGGTAAGTCTTCAAGGTAGACTCCCAAACCTTCACAGACTTCGTTCACCAGCAATCCACAATGTCTCTTGGATGCTCAGAATGCGATGCCTAACCGGCTGGAGGATGCACAGTCCTCAAGTGTAATAAGTCTTCAGATCACACAGACAAGAAGACTTAAGTGATGCCTAATTCTCTTTGGCTCTGGGTGGTTAGGGATTTATCCTCGCAAGGAATTCTCTCTCAAAGGCTTCGAGGTGGGTTGCTCTCAAACGACAAAATCCGTACTCTCAATCTGAGCAGCCAACCGTTTATGGTTGTAGGGGGTGGGCTATTTATAGCCACTTGGCAACCCGACCTGATTTGTCCGAAATGACCCTAGGTCACTAAGGAACTGACACGTGTTCCAACGGTCAGATTTCAAACTCACACGACAACTTTACTTGGGCTGCAAGCAAAGCTGACTTGTCCGACTCTGGACAAGATTCGCTCTCATAGTCTTCACTCCAAGACATAGGTTTTGGTTAGGCATCACTGCAGTCATTCTGACTGGTTCTCTTGGACCCCACTTAACAGTACGGTGGTTCCTATGACTCAACACACAAAGAAAGAGGACTACGAAAGATCTAAGTCTTCGAGCTCCATAGGCTTCATGTGGTGTCTTCTCTTGTCATAGTCTTCAATGTGAATATCTTCATATACCACCTTTGACTTCAATGTCTTCATACATTTTTAGGGGTCATCTCTGGTAGGAAAACCGAATCAATGAGGGACTTCTACCTGTGTTATCCTGCAATTCTCACAAACACATTAGTCCCTTAACTAGGTTTGTCGTCAATACTCCAAAACCAACTAGGGGTGGCACTAGATGCACTTACAGTGTTTGCTGATGAACATGTTGTTTAGTATTTTGCTGTGAGAACATCACTTGTTATGTATGCTGGTTTGTGTTTGGTGATTGTATGACAACTAAAACATGATGACATTGTTGTTTAGTTGTACTCATATTTTGGCTGTGAAACTTGAATTTGATGACATAGTTTGCTGTTGGACTGCAATTTGCTCGACGTCTTCGAATGAGAGCAAAGCTGACCCGACAGGGCCTCTGCTATTTATTTATTTGTATGAGCAAAAGGGGATACCCCCTGATTTCTGTTAATAGAAATCATTAGATGTTCACAACACTACGCCCAGGCTGCTAGACAGGTTTCATTCATTACTAGTTTCAGCAAAGTGCTCATGTCGTAGCCACTGAATACATCACGAGTGCTACATACACTGCAAATAAAGAGACAATCATCCTACGGAGCACATCGATTTTGCCCATTATCTTCACAAGCTCTTTCATCTCCTCATTGCTGTCAAGGCCGTTCAGCAGCTGTTGATTGGCCATGATCAGAGGAACTGCATCTTTAACCTTCTGCTCTGCATCTTCCTCTTCTGCCGTTCCTTCAGTTACTTGTCCAACACCCCAACCTGCTGGTATTGGGATTCCTCGGCTAACCAAATAATCATCGTAGTTGCATTCCCCCACATCAGCAACTTCCCAGAATACAAATCACACGAATCTTCCCTTTTCTGCACGAATCAAATTGGTAGATCATCAACCAAACTATTAAAAAAATCAGCAACTGAAAGTAGCAGAACAACACTTAAACATATTATTACCCCATGATTCAGGCATTTGTAGAAGACTCGGCCAGGGTTGCGGATTGTGGTTGAGACCCGGCGGATGACTCTGCATGATTTGCAGCACTGGCACCACACCAACGGCTGCGGGTTGCGATGAGCAATCGGCTGCTGTGCGCGTGCCGGCGAGGGTGTGATGAGACCCATAGGCGATGGTACGGGTTGCGACTTGGCGCATATTTGGTAGTTGCCTGCTGAAGAGCAGGTGGACAAGCAGCCAACGGACATGGTTGCTGCGGCCAGAGCTTCTGATGCTAGGCAGAGTAAGTAGAGAAGAGGAGAAGCGAACGTTGGATATGTCAGTTTCATTACTTGCAGAGTAGCATAGCACCATATATAGTCATAGTGTAGGTTTGGATTCGAACCAGCTACAGGAGCACGTCTTCTTTTTTTCTAAAACTCGGCAATGTCTCATTACTGGTACACTAGCTTGTTCTGTACGCCTTCCCAAGTCTTTGATTTTCTTTCCCTATTTCTTGCGAGGAAGGAAGGAGGACAAAATTGAGAGTTCCTGGGACTCGAACCCAAGACCTCTCGGTTGAAAACCAAGGGTGCTAGTCACTTATGTGGCGAACGTTCCCTGTGAGGAGGACGGCAGACGAACGCATTTTCCTCGCAGTTTTCTTCCTATATATAAAAAAGTATGCTACTTGGTGTCCGCTTAGTCAACAAACGATTGTGCCAACCTTGACCGTTGGATTGACATTCAACGTCTGTCGTGTTTCTTCAGTCTCTTCTTCCTCGAGCCACCAAAGCCAAACCAGCACCGGCGGGACCGCTTGCTCCCGCCTCCCACGGCTGGCTGGGATCAGCCCCGGCTCCTGTTCGTTCCCGTTCGAGGCCTCGCCATCATCCTCCGCCTTGGTTCGCTCGCCACGGCGCCGCCCTCCGGTGTTGTCAACATGGTCAACAACTGAGAGGAATAAGGAGATGACTGTACATGGTGAGGATGACAGTAGGGACCCAGCAGCGCGCGCAGTAATTTTGTTTTTTCGGGACAGAGAAGGGTATCAACTGGGTTGTGCGAGACCCGTGGCCCGTCTAGCCTAGGCTTTTATTTCATATGTTTAGCACATGACCAGCACAGTTTGTTTTTTTTCCTTTCTAAAAATTGCTAGCCAGCTATTTTGTTTTTTGTAGAATAACCAACGTAGGCCTACTTGCTTTTCTACGCCCTGATGGGTCGGAAATCTTTCAAGACGAGGAGGGATGCATTTTGCCCAGAAAATGGGCTATAAGTAATAAGAAATGGGCTATAAGTAATAATAAATGGGTTGTAAAATGAAAAAATACAGCAAACAGACAATTAGTTCCAAAATACTGTTTTCTTTCGGATTTTGATATTTTAAATTTCATTGTTTTTGTGCAGGTAAAATTTCATTGAATTTAAATTAAGGTATAATCAGATTTAAAATTAATTTGAATCTGGCTAGAAATTTCGGGCTGTATGCTGTTTGGGATAGATTTGGAGGCTGGCTTGTGGGTCTACTAGGTTGACGTGTACTTTGGCTTTGTCAACTTAGTCCACAAACGATTCTAGCAGCAGTGACCGTTGGATATTAATCCAACAACCGTGCTGCTTCTTCAATATCTGATCTTCTTACTCCAGCCGCCCAAACCAGCTCTGGTGGGACTACCTGCTCCCGCCTCCCATGGCCGACTGTGCTACCGCACAGGCCGCACCGCCCCACCCTACTTCATTGCTGGCTAGGCCATTCTTCTACTCACCCACACCTCCTGTTATTTTCCGGCGAGGGCAGCCAGACCAGTAAACCCTCGTACTCCCCACCGCGTGGGCAACCATTGCCGAGTCTTCCCCGACTCCGTGTCGTTCCCTTCCTAGGCCTCGCCGTCGTCCACCGCCATGGTGCTCTCGGCACGGCCTGGTCAACTTGGTCAACGAACGACATCCATCGGCCGTGGACTGTACACGCAAAATAATGATTCCTCCACCTGACAGCTGGGACCCACCGGAAGGGCCTCTGTATTTCGCGAAAAAAATGTTCCCCTCGCTGACATGTCAGACCCACCATCTATTTCTTCGCACGCAAGGAAGTGCCTCCTTATTACGCACAAAAAAATGAATACCCCCTGCTAGCTGGGACCCACCATAGTGGGAGGATGACTTGTGGGCCAACAAAGTTGACGGGGATGGAGGGTTTTGTCAACTTAGTCAATATGAATGATTCTAGCTCCAGTGACCGTATGATGTCCTTCCAACGGCCGTAGTGCTTCGTCAACCTCTGGTCTTCTTGCTCCAGCCGCCCAAAGCAGCGCCGGTCGTGCCGCATGCTCCTGCCTCCCGTGGCCGGCTGTGTTGCCACGGAGGCCTCACCGCCCCCTACTATTCCCACCGCTGGCCAGGCCCTGCGGCGACGGCAGCCTCACACCGCAGCCGAACCAGTGAACCCTCGTACTCCTCTCCTCCCGGGCTTCCACTGCCGCGTCTTCCCCGGCTCCGCGTCGTCCCCTTCCTAGGCCTCGCCATCGTCCACCACCGTGGTGCTCTCCGCGCGGCGTGGTCAACGTGGTCAAGGAACGACTTCCATCGGAAGAGTACTGTACGTGGAGAGGCTGATAGCTGGGTCCACGGCCACAGCCCAGTTTTTTTTGTGATTTGCCAAGTAAGTCGCTTTGTCAGGCCTGTTTGGCTACAAATCTTTCAAGACGAGGAGAGCTTTCATTCGGCTGGCCGAGAAAATGGCCCATCAGTAATGAGAAATGGGTTGTACATTTTTAAAACACCTCAAATCGGCAATTAGTTTCAAATATCTTTTTTTTCATTTCAAGATTTTAAATTACATTAATTTTTATGCATGGAGAATTTGTTGGATTTTATATTGATATACATTTATTTTTTAAAATCAGTTTGAATGTGAGTCGAAATTTTGGGATTAAAAACAGTTCGGACCACACCGAAATATGCAAAATTTCGTATAATTTTTTAACCATGGCCACAATTTGGGCTGTAATGCTAACAAAAAGAATATGGGCTCCAAAAAAACCTTAAGAATTAGCAAATGGGCTGAAAATTATTTTAAATAATGGCAGATGGGTTGTATGCTGTTTTCCATAGATTTGTGGCTTTCCTAAAAAAAAGGTTGACGCACAAGCAGTGACTGTTGGATGTCCATCCAACGGCCATCGTGCTTCTTTAATCTCTGCTCTTCCTGCTCCAGCTGCTCAAACAAGCGCTGGCGGGACTGCCTGCTCCCTCCTCCCCGCGGCCTCACTGCCCCACCGTACTCCCATCGCTGGCGTAGCCATCCCTCTACTCACCCACACCCGTTGTTATTCTCCGGCGATGACAGACGAACCAGTAAACCCTCGTACAGTCGTATTCCCCTCCGCGTGGGAAACAACTGCCGAGTCTTCCCTGCCTCCGTGTCGTTCCCTTCCTAGGCCTCGCCGTCGTCCACCGCCCTGGTGCTCTCGGCGCGGCCTGGTCAATGTGGTCAACGACCGACATGCATCTAAAGTGGACTGTACGTGGAGAGGCCGACAGCTGGGTCATGGCCACACGCAAGGAAATGCCTCCTTATTACGCGCAAAATGATGATTCCTCCACCTGACATCAGGGACCCACCGAAAGGGCCTCTGTATTTTGCAAAAAAAAAACGTTACCGCCGCTGACAGCTCAGACCCACCAGCTATATCTTCGCACGCAAGGAAGTGCCTCCTTATTACGTACAAAAAATGAATACTCCCCCTGTTAGCTGGGACCCAGTATAGTGGCAGGCTGATTTGTGGGCCGACTAAGTTGACGGGGACGGAGGGCATTGTCAACTTAGTTAATATGCACGATTCTAGCTCCAGTGACCGTACGATATCCATCCAACGGCCGTAGTGCTTCTTCAACCTCTGGACTTCTTGCTCCAGCCGCCCAAACCAGCGCCGGTCGTGCCTCATGCTCCTGCCTCCCGTGGCCGGCTGCGATGCGGCGGAGGCCTTACCGCCCCCTACTACTCCCACCGTTGGCCAGGCCATCCCTCTACTCACCCACACCCCCTGTTACTCTACGGCGACGGCAACCTCGCGCCACAGCGAACCAGTGCCCTCGTACTCCTCTACGCGTGGGCATCCACTGTCGCGTCTTCCCCGGCTCCGTGTCGTCCCCTTCCTAGGCCTCTCCGTCGTCCACCTCCCTGGTGCTCTCGATGCGGCATGGTCAACGTGGTCTAGGAACGACTTCCATCGGACGTGGACTGTACGTGGAGAGGCTGACAGTTGGGTCCACGGCTGCAGCAAGGAAGTGCCTCCTTATTACATGCAAAATAATTATTCGTCCACCTGACAGCGGGGACCCACCGAACGGGCCACCATATCTCGCCCCCCTGACTGATGGGACCCACTAGCTACATCTTCGCACGCAAGGAAGTGCCTGACAGTCGGGACCCACCTGGTCGAAGCGTACGTAGCGTTGTCATTCCAGTCGCGAACATGTACGTACATATATACTGGTGGATGTAGAGGCGTGCACGTGTCGTATTAGAGGCGGACAGGGTGCAAGAAAGAAAATATGGCCACGTATGTGTACATACGAGCGGGGTCTCGAACGCCTACTAGCGCATACATACGGCGAGGGCTCGTTGACATGGCTGGGTCGGAACAGAGAAACAACGTCATCGTCGTGTTCATGGGGAGGCAACGGAATGCATCATGTTCATGGGGAAGCAACGAAATGCGTTGTGTTCATGGGGAGGCAACGGAATGCGTCGTGTTCATCGGGAGGCAACGGAACGTGTGGGAGCCAACCAGCTGAGTCGGAACAGAATGCGTGGTCATGTTCATCGGGAGGGCTTGGACGGAACAGGCGATGGAAACAATGCCTGGCGTACCGCAAAACGGAGGAAACGGCCTTGTGTTCAACCGGCCACGTTCGAAACGGGACCATGTTCATCGGGAGGGGTCTGGCGTACCGCAAAACGGAGGAAACAGACCTCCTATGGTCAAACAGGGGTCCTGTTGATCGGGATGGGTGTGGCGTACCGCAAAACGGACGAACGGACTTGTGTTGGAGCGCTACGGTCGAAACGGGGGTCCTGTTCATCGGGAGGGGTGTGGCATACCACAAAACGGGACTCCACAGGATACTGTTCATCTCCACCGTCGACCCCCTCAAGCCTCCACGAGCTACTGTTCATCCACCGTCGACCTCCTCCAGCCTCCACCTGCGACTGTTCATCCACGGGCTCCTGTTCATCCAGCCTCCACCGCGCGCTACTCCACCGGCTACTGTTCAACCAGCCCTCTCCCCGAGCTCCTGTTCAACCACCCCTCCATGGGCTACTATTCATCCTGCCCTCCACCGTCTACTGTTCATCCTGCCCTCCACGGGGTGGTCCTGTTCATCCAGCCCCAACTGGCTCGATCGATCGGGGTCCTGTTCATCCAGAGGCAACACCACGGGGTCCTGTTCATCCACCCCCACCGGAAACTGTTCATCCCCCCCCCCCCCCCGCCCCCGCACCGCTCACTGTTCATCCAGAGGCAGCATCGATCGGCTTCAGTTAGCAGCAGTAGCGAAGGAATCGCTCGATCGGGTTCAGTTAACAGCCATCGATCGATCGCTCGGGTTCAGTAACGCGTAGCCTGTAGTGCAATCGCTCGGGTTCAGTTAGAGCCCAACGCCTCGCTCGGGTTCAGTTAGAGCCAACGCCTCGCACACACGCGCGTACGTGTACAAGAGTAACGCGCATCGCTCGGCCCCCGACCTCCCACTGTAACCGGGAACTCCCCGAAATTTTCCTCCCCCTCGCTTCTACCATGGTTTTTTCCGTCATGGACGGCCCAAAGAATGTCATGCAGCTGCGTCTCCGGCCCGCCCAGGACGAAAAGCCCATTTTCTATCTTGATTTTTTGTCATAGAAGTAGGAGCCCACCACATCTATGATGATATCGGGTTTTGTCACAATTATCGTTATAGAAGTGTCATATGTATGACAGAAAAAATTTCGTTTGGCCCAAAATGTCATGGATGTCTCTTTTTTTGTAGTGCATGTCGCGCGTTCAACGCAGGTCATGGGGAAGCGCAACGGACAGAGAAGTTACTGCGGTAAAAATCCGCCCCACCTGCCCGCGCACCGTTCTAGGCCTAGCCCAACGACACGTCGCGCGGGCAGAGGAGGGAAGCCGGAGCACAAGACGACCAAAGCAACGCCAAGACCAGAGACGCAAGGAGAGCAAGAGGGTGAGGTGGACTCCCCCGGTAAGACCCTTGCCTGGGTGGCTTCCGCAGCCTCGGCAAGATCCTTACCCGGGCAACTTGCCTGACGCTAGCAGAGCGCGCCACCCTTGAGCCCAAGGGGTTCCAACACCATCATCAACCATATTGGAACCAAGGCTCGGGAGGCACCTCCCTGATGGCATGCAGATCTTTGTAGAGATCATAGATACACAAGATCAGATGAGAACCAGATGACGACGATCCTTGGCGAGATCCTTGCCAACAAAATCCATGAGACCCCCGCCAAGATCCTTGCCGGGGACGACCGCGGTGCCACAGCGTTACCCTTGCCGGGCCCTCGGCAAGACCCTTGCCGAGGATGCCTGTGGGGCCGCAGCCAGGCCCGTGTCTGCCAACACTCCACCGCTGCTCCCCATACAGCTGCTAGCTCGACCAGCTAGGCAGGCATCTGCGTGGCAGCGCGCGGCCTCTACACCAACTCAGGAAGCACCTGCGTGGTGGCATGCAGCTCTTCGTGAAGGCTCCACCACCGCGCCAGCCCAGCAGCCAGCCAACATGGCGCTACAACGCCTCATCAGCTTGGACGCGTGTCGGAGCCAGGCGAGGTGATGACAGCTGGACAAGCTTCTTTGCCGTCCCCAATAAAGCAAGAGGGGCACGTCGGCAGCGCATTAAATGCGTTTGTCCGACAATGCCAGGGGATAGACTCAACCCCTGTACACCTTTCCACCTCCTGCGTGCCACTATGGAGACCCCTTTTTGTCTATAAAAGGAGGCCCGAGGCGTACTCGGCGGGGATTCGGCTCTTCTATACTAGGGAGACACTGTAGCTAGTTCAAGAACACTCCAATATACATCAAAGTAGGACTAGGTTTTATGCACCTCCGCAGCCCGAACCTAGTTAAATGATTTGTGTGCTAACCGCCAGACCCGGTCTTTGCACAACCCCGCACCCGCCAACCGTAGAAGGGATCCAAGTGACCCCATAGGTGTCATTTCCCACCGAGATTCTGTCACTGACGCCACCCACCATAAGCGAATCATGAACATATTGTAACACCCTATAGTAGGGACCCCTCCGTGTGCGCGACACGGAGGGCACCGTAGAACAGCACCATAAATAAAATATAAAATCATACCAACCAAGATCACGATTAACCCATAGGACAAAACAGATCTACTCAAACATCATAGGATAACCGAATATCATTGTGAAAAAGTATATGGAGTTGAGCACCATGTTTAAGTAGAGATTATAGCGGGGACAAGGAAGGTTACACCGCTGCATAGAGGGATAGAGAGTTGGTGTTGACAGTAGCAAGATTGTTGATGTAGATCGCCGTCACGATCCTAGCCCCGGTGGCACTCCGGCTCCACCGGGAGAGAGGGGGTAGAGCCCCCCTCGTTCTTCTTCTTCCTTGGCCTCCCCCTTGATGGGAGGAGAGTTCCCCCTTTGGTCCATGGCCTCCATGGCGGAAAAGGGGCGGGATCCCCTTCGAGATTGGATCTCCCTCTCTGTTCTCTTCTGTTTTGCGTTTCTGTTTTGTGGCCCTTCACTGTTTCTTAAATTCCCGGACATCCGTAACGCCGATTCCACTGAAATTTTTACAGAATTTTTTCCCATAATTGCGCCCGAAGAAGGGCCCCAGTTGACTTATGGGGAGGGCACAAGACACATGGGCGTACGAGGGGGTGCCCTGCTTCCCCTTGTGGGTTGTGGAGGCCGTGGGCCTCCGTTTGCATTGATTCCACCTCCCAAAAATCACAAATATTCCAAAATAATTCTCCGTAAATTTTTATCGGGGTTGGACTTCGTTTGATATGGATATTCTGCAAAGCAAAAAAATGCAAAAAAGCAGGAACTGGCACTGGGCACTGGATCAATAGGTTAGTCCAATAAATCTTATAAAATGTTGCCAAAACTATGTGAAAGTTGTATAATATTGGCATGAAACAATCAAAAATTATAGATACGACGGAGACATATCAGCATCCCCAAGCTTAATTCCTGCTCGTCCTCGAGTAGGTAAATGATAAAAAAGATATTTTTTTATGTGGAATGCTACCTAGCATAATCTTGATCATATGTCTAATCATGGCATGAATATTAAGACATAAGTGATTCAAAGCAATATTCTATAATTTGTCATAAATACATCAATACTCAGGCATCCCAACAAACAATCGTGTCTTTCAAAATATCAACGCTAAGCAAACTTATCCCTAGAAAGTTATATATTCTTGTCATGTTCTGTCTTCTTTACACAAAGTATTTATCATGCACAACCCCGATGACAAACCAAGAAATTGGTTCGTACTTTTTAACGCACTTCGGCTTTTTCAACCCTCACGCAATAAATGAGTGCAAGCCATGGATATAGCACTACGGGTGGAATAGAGTATGATGATAGGGGTAAATACATAGAAGACAAAAAAACTAAGAAAGTCTCACATCGACGCGGCTAATCAACGTGCTATGGACATGCCCATCAATTATATCAACATGAGGAGTAGGGATTGTCATTCAACGGATGCACTAAGAGCTATAAGTGTATGAAACTCAATATGAAAACTAAGTGAGTGTGCAGCCAACTTGCTTGCTCATTAAGACCTCGGGCATTTTAGGAAGCCCATCATCGGAATATACAAGCCAAGTTCTATAACGAAAACTTCCCACTAGTATATGAAAGTGACTAAATAGGAGACTCTTATATGAAAAACATGGTGCAACTTCGAAGCACAAGTGTGGTAAAGGATAATAATAAATCCCCTTTTCTTTTTTTTTCTTTTTCCTTTTTTCCTTTTTCTCTCTTTTTCTGGAATATCATCCTGACTTGTGGGGGAATCATAGTCTCCATCATCCTTTCCTCACTTGGCAATGCTCCAAAAATGAATAATGATGATCATCACACTTCTATTTACTTATAACTCAAAATAAGAAAAATTACAACTCGACACCTATTACAAAGTATGACTCTATATGAATGCCTCTGGTAGTGTACCAGTATGTGCAATGATCTAGCATAACAACGATATCAAAAAATGGACAAGCCATGTAAATATCATGCTAGCTATCTTACGGTCATGCAAAGCAATATCACAATGAATGCTCAAGTCATCAAAACGGAAGCGGTGGAAGTTGCATGGCAATATATCTCGGTATGGCTATGAAAATGCCATAATAGGTAGGTATGGTGGCTGTTTTGAGGAAGATATAATAAGTCTTATATATGATAGATCGTATCATATCACGGGGTTTGGATGCACCTGCGAAGTTTGCACCACATCTCGAGGTGAGAAAGGGCAATGCACGGTACTGTAGAGGCTAGCAAATTGCAGAAAGGTAAGAGTGCATATAATCAATGGACTCACATTAGTCATAAAGAACTCATATACTTATTACAAAAGTTTATTAGCCCTTGAAGCAAAGTACTACTATGCATGACCCTAGGGGGATAGATTGGTAGGAAAAGGCCATCACTCGTCCCCGACCGCCACTCATAAGGAAGACATTCAATAATAAATCATGCTCCAACATCATAGCATAACGAGAGACTGTATGTGCATGCTTTGGGAATCACAAACCTTAACACCAATATTCTTACTAACCACAACCATTTACTAGTACCTCCCACATATTCCATCTCTATATCGCAAAACTATTGCAAGGAATCAAACACATCATATTCAGTGATTAATAATTTTTATGTAGGATTTCATGACTAACCATGAAAATGACCAACTCTTGTTGACTCTCTAAATAGATATAAGTGAAGCATGAGAGTTTAATTCTTTATACAAAAGATCATGCTCTAATAAATATAAGTGAAGCAAAAGAGCATGCTACAAACAACGGTTTTCTATGTGAAGAGAAACAGGCAATCCAAACTTCAAATGATATAAGTGAAGCATATGAAGCATTCTATAAAGCCGTACTCAAAAGATATATGTGAAGTGTGAAGTGCAATGATCATTATATAAATAAACCATGGATTATCTCATACCAGCATGGTGCATAAAGGAAAAATCAAAACTAAACAGAAAAGACGCTCCAAGGTTTACGCCTATCCCGGTAACGAAACAAAGACGAAAACATACTGATACTTGTTGATGAAAGATGGGATGCCTTCAGGGGCATCCCCAAGCTTAGACGCTTGTGTCTCCTTGAATATTAACTTGGGGTGCCTTGGGCATCCCCAAGCTTGAACTCTTGCATCTCCTCCTTCTCCTTATATCGGGACCTGCTCGATCTTTGATAACTTCATCCACACAAAACTCAACAGAAACCGCATGAGATCCGTTAGTATAATAATGCAAATCACTACTCTAAGTACTGTTGCAAACCAACTCATATTTTGTTTTTGCATTGTATCTACTATATTATAACTTTTCCATGGCTTATACCACTAATAGAATCAACAGTTTCATTAACACAAGCAAAACAATGCATCAAAAACTGAATCTGTCTTAAAGAGGACAATTTGTAGCAATCTGAACATCTACCATAATTATGGTACTCCAAAAATTCTGAAAACTTAGGACAAAATAAACAATTTGTATAACAAGACTGTGCTGAAAGTTTCAGAATTTTATCATGTTCCAGTGAATTTAAACAATTGTGTTTCTGGGAACAAAAGTTTCTGTTTTTGCACCGCCCATACCAACAAGCAATCTACTCATCCTAAAGGCAAATGTCGGCACAATAATTTTACAATACAATGGATTTGTACAAGGGGATAATTATTTTTTTGAGAATCTTCATGAAAAATTACATTATTTGCATGAGCATGAACACAAGTGTTCAAAGTCTACCCTCACTTCTCCAATGCATCACCTTTCAATCGCTTCTCTTTTTGAAAAAGTTTTTAAGTTCCCCTCTATATCTTTTTTGTTTTTAAACTTTATGAAAGCACTCAATAGAAATAAATGACTCTCTAAAACTTCTGGGTTGTCTCCCTGGCAGCGCTTTCTGTTAAGCCATTAAGCTAGGCATAAAGTGCTCAAGTAATGGATCCACCCAGATCCCAAGGTATATCAAAGCCAATTTAATTAACAATGATTTGGCATTTAGTAGTGAGCACAAGCAACATATATCATGCAATGAAGCAGTCTAACTCTCTTCCTATGCATCGCCATGTCATACAAGAACAATTCATGCACATCAAGTAAAGGCCAATACATAGTATAAGCAGTTTCTTGCAATTTTATCGTGTTGGAAACGTAGAGAGGTGGAGATGTAGTTCCTCTATCATAATAATTGCAAGTAGGAGTAGCAAGAACATGCATATTATATTCATCAAAATCATCATGTGCAACGGGAAATGGCAACCCATCAATGTAATCCTTAATAAGTGCCAACTTCTCTGATATAGTGTAGTTTGGAGAATTCCAAAAGATAATAGGACTATCATGTGTGGGTGCAATAACAACAATGTAATTCTTAACATAAGGAACTATAGCAAGTTCATATCCATAAGCATAATTCATATTGGCATCTTGGCCATAAGCATAGCAAGCATCAAGTTCATCAAAAAGGGATATTTCAAAAGAATAGAAGGGATCATAGCAATTATCATAGCATTCATCCTTCGTTAAGCACAAAGGGAAATTAAACAATGTATGAGTTGGGAGAGTTAATCTCATTAGAAGGTGGGCATGGGTAGCTATTCTGCTCTTCCTCTGTTTGTTCTTCGCTCTCCTCATCATCTTTTTCATCCAATGAGCTTCTAGTTTCATCAATTTCTTCTTCCATAGAATCATGCAAAATATTAGTCTCTTCTTGGATAGGGGAGACATTCTCAATAAATTCATCAATATCGGACTTGTATTTATAATTCTCATAGCAATATTTAAGGATGGCAAAATTTTCAGGTCTATAAACTGAATCATCAAAATCTTCATACTTTTCAAACATAGATTCAATTTCATAAGCACCCTTAAAAGCAACAAATTCTTCCATTCGTTCCACATCATAGTAATCATATATACCATTAGCATAAGAAGCCAAAGTTTTATCCTAGAGCAACAAGTATAATCATATCTCTGGCATAAATTCCAAGCATACCAATGCAACATATCAATTTGATCGCATAACAGTTTCCCTTTTTGTGTCAAGCGATAATCCCTAAGGTATTCACGTTGATCCAACGTGTCTCCCATTATCAAGTTCAATGGGGTTTTCTTGGGATTATCAAAGTATTGCATAATATTTTTAACATAACGAGCATCGAGGGTTTTAGGAGGTTCCCCATCTCCATGAGTAGCTAGTACAACTATTTTTTTGGTGTTTCGTGTTCCGTATCCATAACTAAAGATAGAGAACAACTTAGAAGAGGAAATAAAAACTAATTAGTGATAAAGAAAACAAGAACACACGAGAATATTCACCCCACACTATTGCTCCCTGGCAACTGCACCAGAAAAAGGTCTTGATAACCCACAAGTATAGGGGGTCGTTTGTATCCTTCTTCGATAATAAGAGTGTTGAACCCAACGAGGAGCTAAAGGTAGAACAAATATTCCCTCAAGTTCTATCGACCACTGATACAACTCTACGCACACTTGATGTTTGCTTTACCTAAAAAAAGTACAAAACTATTTTGCAAGATAAAACTACGACTACTTTGCGAGAATAAATGTACGAATAAATTGCAAGGTAATAAAAGTAGATATATTTTGTCAACAAGAAAGTCATTTGTCCCTAGGCAATTGATAACAAGACCAGTAATCATTCTTGTAATTTTATATGAGGGAGAGGCATGAGCTAACATACTTTCTCTACTTGGATCATATGCACTTATGATTGGAACTCTAGCAAGAATCCACAACCACTAAAGATCATTAAGGTCGTGAAACCCAACCATGGTATGAAGTATCAAGTCCTCTTTACTCCCATACGCAACAACCTACTTACTCGGGTACATGCTTCTATCACTCACGCCACCCACCATAAGCGAATCATGAACATATTGCAACACTCTACAGCGGGGACCCCTCCGTTTGCGTGACACCGAGGGCACCGCCGGACATCACCATAAATAAAATATACAATCATACCAACTGTCATGGTTTTTACATGACAGATGCCCTAGTGAAAGGACTTAAGTGTGGAGCCATCGCACTAGGTTGGCTTAAAGGGGTTGAACGGGACAAAGGACACAGAGTGTTTACCCAGGTTCGGTCCCTCTCAACAAGGTAAAAGCCCATGTCCTTCTTCTAGTTGTATTGCTTGAGTTTCGATTACAACAGAGCGAATACGCTTGACCTAGTTCTTGATTGTCTGTTTCTTGAGTTAACCCGCCGCCGGGTCACCCCTTTATATACAGGTTGATGCCCGACGGCTTACATTGTCCCAACCAGTTCATACAAATGTAAGCGGCTCGGTTTCTAACTAAACTTGCCTTACAAAACGAGTTAACATATGGAGGTTCATGCCTTTGGACCTTAAGTCACCTCCAGGTCTTGGGCCTTCAAACATCTGGGACCTTTTCACCTTAAGCTGCCAACGGCGTGACCCCGCCCATCCTGGGCGGGGCATACCTCCGGGTTATGTCCCCAACATTAGGCCCCAGGTTGATTTGAACTTGTTCACATCAATCTTCATTATCTACCTTAACAGAAATTTCCATCATCATTTCCTTACCAAATCACTGTAACCTGCCATGATGTCACATAGCAAAATCACTATAAGCCGCCATGACATCACGCGCATTAACTCCGCACAAGGCCCAGGACACCTCAATGGCCATAAGTCCTCGAGATGGCGCGGCAGGAGCATTGATCATCACCGCGAGCTCCCAAGACACTATCGAGATTGGCTATTTGATCTGGGTTAGTCATTGACCTATACGCACTAACCGCCACGGGGGAACAGTTATGGGCACTCGGCATTGTTTGTATTAGCTGAAGCTCTCCAGACATCAGCGGTTTACCGACGCGTGCCTGGGTGGTCCGCCTAAGCACCTGCCTTGTATAAGGAGGTTGCTAGGACTGATTCCGGCCGTGTTCGCCACGTGCGGGAGTGAAATGGGTGATGGTCCCAAGACCCTTACACGCTTAAGATGTAGATCAACGTGTTGGCCTCTCTGTTGAGCCTAGGTAGGGCTATGATGTGTTGATCTTCCGAGGCCGGGCATGACCCAAGAAAGTGTGTCCGGCCAGAGTGATCGAGCGTGTTGGGTAATGTGGTGCACCCCTACAAGGAAGTTAATCTATTCGAATAGCCATGTCCACGGTAACAGGATGACTTGGAGTCGAATCCCGATCTATAAAACTAGAACTGGGGATACTGGATATGATGGCTCTGAAGGAAATATGCCCTAGAGGCAATAATAAAGTAATTATTTTATTTCCTTATATCATGATAAATGTTTATTATTCATGCTAGAATTGTATTAACCGGAAACTTGATACATGTATGAATACATAGACAAAACAAAGTGTCCTTAGTATGCCTCTACTAGACTAGCTCATTAAACAAAGATGGTTAAGTTTGCTGACCATAGACATGTGTTGTCATTTGATGAACGAGATCACATCATTAGAGAATGATGTGATGGACAAGACCCATCCGTTAGCTTAGCATTATGATCGTTGAGTTTTATTGATATTGCTTTCTTCATGACTTATACATGTTCCTCTGACTATGAGATTATGCAACTCCCGAATATCGGAGGAGCACCTTGTGTGCTATCAAACGTCACAATGTAACTGGGTGATTATAAAGATGCTCTATAGGTGTCTCCAAAGGTGTTTGTTGGGTTGGCATAGATCGAGATTAGGATTTGTTACTCCAAGTATCGGAGAGGTATCTCTAGGCCCTCTCAGTAATGCACATCACAATAAGCCTTGCAAGCAATGTGACTAATGAGTTAGTTGTGGGATGATGCATTACGGAACGAGTAAAGAGACTTGCTGGAAACGAGATTGAACTAGGTATGGCGATACCGACGATCGAATCTCGGGCAAGTAACATACCGATGACACAGGGAACATCGTATGTTGTTATGCGGTTTGACCGATAAAGATCTTCGTAGAATATGTAAGGGCTAATATGAGCATCCAGGTTCCGCTATTGGTTATTAACCGAAGAGGTGTCTTGGTCATGCCTACATTGTTCTCGAACCCGTAGGGTCCGCACGCTTAATGTTCGATGACGATTGGTATTATGAGATTATGTGATTTGATGTACCGAAGGTTGTTCGTAGTCCCGGATGAGATCACAGACATGACGAGGAGTCTCGAAATGGTTGAGAGGTAAAGATCCATATATTGTAAGGCTATATTCGAACATCGGAAAGGTTCCGAGTGATTCGGGTATTTTTCGAAGTACCGGAGAGTTACGGGAATTCTCCGGGGGAAGTAATGGGCCTTAATGGGCCATACGGGAAAGGAGAGAAGGGCCTCAAGGGGTGGCCGTACGCCCCCCCATGGGCTGGTCTGATTTGGACTAGGAGGGGGCGGTGCCCCTGTTGGGGAACGTAGCAGAATTTTAAAATTTTCTACGCATCACCAAGATCAATCTATGGAGTCATCTAGCAACGAGGGACAGGGGAGTGCATCTACATACCCTTGTAGATCGCGCGCGGAAGCGTTCAAGAGAACGGGGTTGATGGAGTCATACTCGTCGTGATCCAAATCACCGATGACCTAGCGCCGAACGGACGGCACCTCCGCATTCAACACATGTACGGTTGGGAAGACGTCTCCTCCAACTTGATCCAGCAAGGGGAAAAGAGAGGTTGATGGAGATCCATCAGCACGACGGCGTGGTGGTGGAAGCTACGGCGATCTCGGCAGGGCTTCGCCGAGCACTTCGAGAAGGAGAGGTGTCACGGGAGGGAGAGGGAGGCTCGAGGGGCTAGGGTGCGGCTTCCCTCCCTCCCCCCACTACTTATAGGACCCCTAGGGGGGCGCCGGCCCTAAGAGATGCCATCTCCAAGGGGGGCGGCGGCCAAGGGGGGTGGAGTGCCCCCCAAGCCAAGTGGGGCGCCCCCACCCCTAGGGTTTCCAACCCTAGGCGCAGGGGAGGCCCATGGGTGGGGCACACCAACCCATCTGGGGCTGGTTCCCCTCCCACTTCAGCCCATGGGGCCCTCTAGGATAGGTGGCCCCACCCGGTGGACCCCCGGGACCCTTTCGGTGGTTCCTGTACAATACCGATTACCCCGAAAACCTTCCCGATGGCCGAAACTTGACTTCCTATATATAAATCTTCACCTCCAGACCATTCCGAAACTCCTCGTGACGGACGGGATCTCATCCGGGACTCCGAACAACTTTTGGGTTACTGTATACTAATATCTCAACAACCCTAGCGTCACGGAACCTTAAGTGTGTAGACCCTACGGGTTCGGGAGACACACAGACATGACCGAGACGACTCTCCGGTCAATAACCAACAGCGGGATCTGGATACCCATGTTGGCTCCCACATGCTCCTCGATGATCTCATCGGATGAACCATGATGTCGAGAATTCGATCAATCCCGTATACAATTCCCTTTGTCAATCGGTACGTTACTTGCCCGAGACTCGATCGTCGGTATCCCAATACCTTGTTCAATCTCGTTACCGGCAAGTCACTTTACTCGTACCGTAATGCATGATCCCGTGATCAACCACTTGGTCACATTGAGCTCATTATGATGATGCATTACCGAGTGGGCCCAGAGATACCTCTCCGTCATACGAAGTGACAAATCCCAGTTTCAATTCGTGCCAACCCAACATACTTTCGGAGATACCCGGAGTGTACCTTTATAGTCACCCAGTTACGTTGTGACGTTTGGCACACCCAAAGCACTCCTACGGTATCCGGGAGTTGCACAATCTCATGGTCTAAGGAAATGATACTTGACATTCGGAAAAGCTATAGCAAACGAACTACACGATCTTTGAGCTATGCTTAGGATTGGGTCTTGTCCATCACATCATTCTCCTAATGATATGATCCCGTTATCAATGACATCCAATGTCCATAGTCAGAAAACCATGACTATCTTTTGATCAACGAGCTAGTCAACTAGAGGCTCACTAGGGACGTGTTGTGGTCTATGTATTCATACATGTATTACGATTTCTGGATAACACAATTATAGCATGAACAATAGACAATTATCATGAACAAAGAAATATAATAATAACCATTTTATTATTGCCTCTAGGGCATATTTCCAACAGTCTCCCCACTTGCACTAGAGTCAATAGTCTAGTTACATTGTGATGAATCGAACACCCATGCAGTTCTGGTGTTGATCATGTTTTGCTCTAGGGAGAGGTTTAGTCAACGGATCTGCCACATTCAGGTCCGTATGTACTTTAGAAATATCTATGTCTCGATTTTGAACACTTTCACGAATGGAGTTGAAGCGACGCTTGATATGCCTGGTCTTCCTATGAAACCTGGTCTCCTTGGCAAGGGCAATAGCTCCAGTGTTGTCACAGAAGAGAGTCATCGGGCCCGACGCATTGGGTATGACTCCTAGGTCGGTAATGAACTCCTTCACCCAGATTGCCTCTTGTGCTGCCTCCGAGGTCGCCATGTACTCTGCCTCACATGTAGATCCCGCCACAACGCTTTGCTTGCAACTGCACCAGCTTACTGCCCCACCATTCAAAATATACACGTATCCAGTTTGTGACTTTGAGTCATCAAGATCTGTGTCGAAGCTAGCATCGACGTAACCCTTTACGACGAGCTCTTTGTCACCTCCATAAACGAGAAACATATCCTTAGTCCTCTTCAGGTACTTCAGGATATTCTTGACCGTTGTCCAGTGTTCCATGCCGAGATTACTTTGGTACCTTCCTACCAAACTTACGGCAAGGTTTACATCAGGTGTGGTACACAACATAGCATACATTATAAACCCTATGGCCGAGGCATAGGGGACGACACTCATCTTTTCTCTATCTTCTGCCGTGGTCAGGAATTGAGCCGTGCTCAATCTCGTACCTTGCAATACATGCAAGAACCCCTTCTTTGACTGATCCATATTGAACTTCTTCAATATCTTGTCAAGGTATGTACTCTGTGAAAGACCAATGAGGCATCTCGATCTATCTCTATAGATCTTGATGCCTAATATATAAGCAGCTTCTCCAAGATCCTTCATTGAGAAACACTTGTTCAAATAGGCCTTTATGCTTTCCAAGAATTCTATATCATTTCCCATCAACAGTATGTCATCCACATACAATATGAGAAATGCTACAGAGCTCCCACACACTTTCTTGTAAATGCAGCTTCTCCATAAGTCTGCGTAAACCCAAACGCTTTGACCATCTCATCAAAACGAATGTTCCAACTCCAAGACGCTTGCACCAGCCCATAAATCGAGCGTTGGAGCCTGCACACCTTGTCAGCATTCTTAGGATCGACAAAACCTTCCGGCTGCATCATATACAATTCTTCCTTAAGGAAACCATTAAGGAATGCCGTTTTGACGTCCATTTGCCATATCTCATAATCATAGAATGCGGCAATTGCTAACATGATTCGGACGGACTTCAGCTTCGCTACGGGTGAGAAAGTCTCATCGTAGTCAACCCCTTGAACTTGTCGATAACCCTTAGCGACAAGCCGAGCTTTATAGATGGTTACATTACCATCCGCGTCTGTCTTCTTCTTCTTAAAGATCCATTTATTTTCTATGGCTCGCTGATCATCGAGCAAGTCAGTCAAAGTCCATACTTCATTTTCATACATGGATCCTATCTCGGATTTCATGGCTTCCAACCATTTGTCGGAATTTGGGCCCGCCATTGCTTCTTCATAGTTCGAAGGTTCACCGTTGTCGAACAACATGATTTTCAGGGTTGCCGTACCACTCTAGTGCGGAACGTGTCCTTGTGGACCTATGAAGTTCAGTAGCAACTTGATCTGAAGTTTCATGATCATCATCATTCACTTCCTCTCTAGTCGATGCAGGCACCTCAGGAACATTTTCTTGAGCTGCGCCACTTACCGGTTCAAGAGGTAATACTTCATCGAGTTCTACTTTCCTCCCACTTATTTCTTTCGAGAGAAACTCTTTCTCTAGAAAGGATCCATTCTTGGCAACAAAGATCTTGCCTTCGGATCTGAGGTAGAAGGTATACCCAATAGTTTCTTTAGGGTATCCTATGAAGACACATTTTTCCGACTTGGGTTCGAGCTTTTCAGGTTGAAGTTTCTTGACATAAGCATCGCATCCCCAAACTTTTAGAAACGACAATTAGGTTTCTTCCCAAACCATAATTCATACGGTGTCATCTCAACGGATTTCGACGGAGCCCTATTTAAAGTGAATGCGGCAGTCTCTAAAGCATAGCCCCAAAATGATAGCGGTAAATCGGTAAGAGACATCATAGATCGCACCATAACCAATAGAGTGCGATTACGACATTTGGACACACCATTACGCTGAGGTGTTCCAGGCGGCGTGAGTTGTGAAACTATTCCACATTTCCTTAAGTGTGTGCCAAATTCATGACTCAAGTATTCTCCCCCACGATCTGATCGCAAGAACTTGATTTTCCTGTCATGTTGATTCTCGACCTCACTCTGAAATTCCTTGAACTTTTCAAAGGTCTCAGACTTGTGTTTCATTAAGTAGACATATCCATATCTACTCAAGTCATCAGTGAGGGTGAGAGCATAACGATAGCCACCGCGAGCCTCAACACTCATTGGACCACACAGATCAGTATGTATGATTTCCAATAAGTAGGTTGCTCGCTCCATTGTTCCTGAGAACGGAGTCTTGGTCATTTTACCCATGAGGCATGGTTCGCACGTGTCAAATGATTCGTAATCAAGAGACTCCAAAAGTCCATCTGCATGGAGCTTCTTCATGCGTTTGACACCTATGTGACCAAGGCGGCAGTGCCACAAGTATATGGGACTATCATTATCAACCTTACATCTTTTGGTGTTCACACTATGAATATGTGTAACATTACGCTCGAGATTCATTAAGAATAAACCATTCACCAGCGGAGCATGACCATAAAACATCTCATATAAATAGAACAACCATTATTCTCGGATTTAAATGAGTAGCCATCTCGAATTAAACGAAATCCTGATACAATGTTCATGCTAAAAGCTGGCACTAAATAACAATTATTGAGGTTTAAAACTAATCCCATAGGTAAATGTAGAGGCAGCGTGCCGACGGCGATCACATCGACCTTGGAACCATTCCCGACGCGCATCGTCACCTCGTCCTTTGCCAGTCTCCGCTTATTCCGCAGCTCCTGCTTTGAGTTACAAATGTGAGCAACCGCACCGGTATCAAATACCCAGGAGCTACTACGAGTACTGGTAAGGTACACATCAATTACATGTTTATCACATATACCTTTAGTGTTGTCGGCCTTCTTGTCCGCTAAGTATTTGGGGCAGTTCCACTTCTAGTGACCACTTCCCTTGCAATAAAAACACTCAGTCTCAGGCTTGCGTCCATTCTTTGACTTCTTCCCGACAGCTTGCTTACCGGGCGCGGCAACTCCCTTGCCATCCTTCTTGAAGTTCTTTTTACCCTTGCCTTTCTTGAACTTAGTGGTTTTATTCACCATCAACACTTGATGTTCCTTTTTGATTTCCACCTCTGCTGATTTCAGCATTGAGTATACCTCAGGAATGGTCTTTTCCATCCCCTGCATATTGAAGTTCATCACAAAGCTCTTGTAGCTCGGTGGAAGCGACTAAAGGATTCTGTCAATGACCGCATCATCCGGGAGATTAACTCCCAGCTGAGTCAAGCGGTTATGCAACCCAGACATTTTGAGTATGTGCTCACTGACAGAACTATTTTCCTCCATCTTACAACTGAAGAACTTGTCAGAGACTTCATATCTCTCGACCCGGGCATGAGCTTGGAAAACCATTTTCAGCTCTTCGAACATCTCATGTGCTTCGTGTCTCTCAAAACGCTTTTGGAGCCCCGGTTCTAAGCTGCAAAGCATGCCGCACTAAACGAGGGAGTAATCATCAGCACGTGACTGCCAAGCGTTCATAACGTCTTGGTTCTCTGGGATGGGTGCGTCACCTAGCGGTGCTTCTAGGACATAATGTTTCTTGGCAGCTATGAGGATGATCCTCAGGTTCCGGACCCAGTCCGTATAGTTGCTGCCATCATCTTTCAGCTTGGTTTTCTCTAGGAACGCGTTGAAGTTGAGGGCAACATTAGCATGGGCCATTTGATCTACAAGACATAGTGTAAAGATTTGAGACTAAGTTCATGATAATTAAGTTCATCTAATCAAATTATTCAATGAACTCCCACTCAGATAGACATCCCTCTAGTCACCTAAGTGAAACATGATCCGAGTCAACTAGGCCGTGTTCGATCATCATGTGAGACGGACTAGTCAACATCGGTGAACATCTTCATGTTGATCGTATCTTCTATACGACTCATGCTCAACCTTTCGGTCTTCTGTGTTCTGAGGCCATGTCTCTACATGCTAGGCTCGTCAAGTCAACCTAAGTGTATTGCGTGTGTAAATCTGGCTTACACCCGTTGTATTCGAACGTTAGAATCTATCACACCGATCATCATGTGGTGCTTCGAAACAACGAACCTTCGCAATGGTGCATGGTTAGGGGAACACTTTCTTGAAATTATTACGAGGGATCATATTATTTAAGCTACCATCGTTCTAAGCAAATAAGATGCAAAACATGATAAACATCACATGCAATCAAATAGTGACATGATATGGCCAATATCATTTGCTCCTTTTGATCTCCATCTTCGGGGCTTGATGATCATCGTTGTCACCGGAATGACACCATGATCTCCAACATCATGATCTCCATCATCGTGTCTTCTTGAAGTTGTCTCGTCATCTATTACTTCTACTACTATGGCTAACGCTTTAGCAATAAAGTAAAGTAATTACATGACGTTTATGTTGACATGCAGGTCATAAATAAATTAAGACAACTCCTATGGCTCCTGCCGGTTGTCATACTCATCGACATGCAAGTCATGATTCCTATTACAAGAACATGATCAATCTCATACATCACATATATCATTCATCACATCCTTTTGGCCATATCACATCACACGGCACATGCTGCAAAAACAAGTTAGACGTCCTCTAATTGTTGTTGCAAGTTTTTACGTGGCTGCTATAGGTTTCTAGCAAGAACGTTTCTTACCTACGCCAAAACCACAACATGATATGCCAATTTCTATTTACCCTTCATAAGGACCCTTTTCATCGAATCCGATCCGACTAAAGTGGGAGAGACAAACACCAACTAGCCACCTTATGCAACTAGTGCATGTCAATCGGTGGAACCGGTCTCACGTAAGCGTACGTGTAAGGTCGGTCCGGGCCGCTTCATCCCACGACACCGCCGAATCAATATAAGACTAGTAATGGCAAGCAAATTGACAATATCCACGCCCACAACTGCTTTGTGTTCTACTCGTGCATAGAAACTACGCATAGACCTAGCTCATGATGCCACTATTGGGGAATGTAGCAGAATTTTAAAATTTTCTACGCATCACCAAGATCAATCTATGGAGTCATCTAGCAACGAGGGAGAGGGGAGTGCATCTACATACCGTTGTAGATCGCGCGCGGAAGCGTTCAAGAGAACGGGGTTGAAGGAGTCGTACTCGTCATGATCCAAATCACCGATGACCTAGCGCCGAACGGACGACACCTCCACGTTCAAAACACGTACGGTTGGGAAGACGTCTCCTCCAACTTGATCCAGCAAGGGGGAAGGAGAGGTTGATGGAGATCCAGCAGCACGACGACGTGGTGGCGGAAACTACGGCGATCCCGGCAGGGCTTCGCCGAGCACTGCGAGAAGGAGAGGTGTCACGGGAGGGAGAGGGAGGCGCCAAGGGTTAGGGTGCGGCTGCCCTCCCTCCCCCCCACTATTTATAGGACCCCTAGGGGGGGCGCTGGCCCTAGGAGATGTCATCTCCAAGGGGGGGGCAGTGTCCAAGGGGGGTGGAGTGCCCCCCAAGCCAAGTGGGGCGCCCCCACCCCTAGGGTTTCCAACCCTAGGCGCAGGGGAGGCCCATGGGGGGGGGGTGCACCAGCCCATCTGGGGCTGGTTCCCCTCCCACTTAAGACCATGGGGCCCTCCGGGATAAGTGGCCCCACCAGGTGGACCCCCGGGACCCTTCCCGTGGTCCCGGTACAATACCGATTACCCCGAAAACCTTCCCGATGGCCGAAACTTGACTTCCTATATATAAATCTTCACCTCCGGACCATTCCGGAACTCCTCGTGACGTCCGGGATCTCATCCGGGACTCCGGACAACTTTCGGGTTACCCTATACTAATATCTCAACAACCCTAGCGTCACCGAACCTTAAGTGTGTAGACCCTACGGGTTCGGGAGACACGCAGACATGACCGAGACGACTCTCCGGTCAATAACCAACAGCGGGATCTGGATACCCATGTTGGCTCCCACATGCTCCTCGATGATCTCATTGGATGAACCATGATGTCGAGGATTCAATCAATCCCGTATACAATTCCCTTTGTCAATCGGTATGTTACTTGCCCGAGACTCGATCATCGGTATCCCAATACCTCGTTCAATCTCGTTACCGGCAAGTCACTTTACTCGTACCGTAATGCATGATCCCGTGATCAACCACTTGGTCACATTGAGCTCATTATGATGATGCATTACCGAGTGGGCCCAGAGATACCTCTTCGTCATACGGAGTGACAAATCCCAGTCTCGATTCGTGCCAACCCAACAGACACTTTCGGAGATACCCGAAGTGTACCTGTATAGTCACCCAGTTACGTTGTGACGTTTGGCACACCCAAAGCACTCCTACAGTATCCGGGAGTTGCACAATCTCATGGTCTAAGGAAATGATACTTGACATTCGGAAAAGCTATAGAAAACGAACTACACGATCTTTGAGCTATGCTTAGGATTGGGTCTTGTCCATCACATCATTCTCCTAATGATGTGATCCCGTTATCAATGACATCCAATGTCCATAGTCAGGAAACCATGACTATCTTTTGATAAACGAGTTAGTCAACTAGAGGCTCACTAGGGACGTGTTGTGGTCTATGTATTCACACATGTATTACAATTTCCGGATAACACAATTATAGCATAAACAATAGACAATTATCATGAACAAAGAAATATAATAATAACCATTTTATTATTTCCTCTAGGGCATATTTCCAACACCCCCTCCTTCCTTCTCCCCTCTTCCTCCTTCCTTCTTCTCCTACTTGGACTAGGAAAGGGGGAAACCTACTCCTACTAGGAGTAGGAATTGCCCCCTTGGGCGCGGCCCTTGTGGCCGGGCCTCCTCCCCTCCTCTATATATGGGGGAGGGGCCACCCCATAGACACACAACTTGATCTTTTACCCGTGTGCGGCGCCCCCCTCCACAGTTACACACCTCGGTCATATCGTCGTAGTGCTTAGGCGAAGCCCTGTGCCGGTAATTTTATCATCATCGTCACCACGTCATTGTGCTGATGGAACTCTCCCTCAGCCTCAACTGGATCAAGAGTTCGAGGGACATCACCAAGCTGAACGTGTGCTGATCGCGTAGGTGCCGTGCGTTCGGTACTTGGATCGGTTGGATCGCGAAGACGTTCGACTACATCAACCGCGTTACTAAATGCTTCTGCTTTCGGTCTACGAGGGTATGTGGACATGCTACGTCTTGAGCTTGCGTTGGTTTTCCCCGAAGAGGAAGGGATGATGCATCATAGTAGCGTAAGTATTTCCCTCAGTTTTTGAGAACCAAGGTATCAATCTAGTAGGAGCCCACGCTCAAGTCCCTCGTACCTGCACAAAGCGATAGCCACTCACAACCAACGTGATTAGGGGTTGTCAAGCCCTTCACGGTCACTTACGAGAGTGAGATCTGATAGATAGAATATTTTTGGTATTTTTGATATAAAGATGCAAAGTAAAAAGTAAAGGCAAAGTAAATAGCAAAACAAGATTAAAGTAATGGAGATTGATATGATGAGAATAGACCCGGGGGCCATAGGTTTCACTAGTGGCTTCTCTCAAGAGCATAAGTATTCTACGGTGGGTGAACAAATTACTATTGAGCAATTGATAGAATTGAGCATAATTATGAGAATATCTAGGCATGATCATGTATATAGGCATCACATCGCCTTGCTGCCCCTTCTGTCACTGGGTAAGGACACCGCAAGATCGAACCCAAAGCTAAGCACTTCTCCCATGGCAAGAACTACCAATCTAGTTGGCCAAACCAAACGGATAATTTGAAGAGACTTGCAAAGATAAACAATCATGCATAAAACAATTCATAGAAGATTCAATTATTATTCATAGATAGACTTGATCATAAACCCACAATTCATCAGTCTCAACAAACACACCACAAAAGAAGATTACATCAAATAGATCTCCACAAGAGAGGGGGAGAACTTTGTATGAGATTCAAAGAGAGAGAAGAAGCCATCTAGCTACTAACTATGGACCCGAAGGTCTGAGGTAAACTACTCACACTTCATCGGAGGGGCTAGGATGATGTAGAAGCCCTCCGTGATGACGGCCCTCTTCCGGCGGAGCTCCGGAACAGGCCCCAAGATGGGATCTCGTGGATACAGAAAGTTGCGGTGGTGGAATTAGGTTTTTGGCTCCTGTTCTGATCGTTTGGGGGTACGTGTGTATATATAGGAGGAAGGAGTTGGTCGGTGGAGCACCGATGGGCCCACGAGGCAGGGGGCGTGCCCTAGGGGGGCGCGCCCCCCTCCCTCGTGACCACCTATTTGATCCCTTGCAGTAGGGTCCAAGTCTCCTGGATCATGTTCGGTGAGAATACCATGTTTCCGAAGATTTTATTCCGTTTGGACTCCGTTTGATATTCTGTTTATCCGAAACACTGAAATAGGCAAAAAACAACAATTCTGGGTTGGGCCTCCGGTTAATTGGTTAGTCCCAAAAATAATATAAAAGTGGAAAATAAAGCCCAATATAGTCCAAAACAGTAGATAATATAGCATGGAGCAATCAAAAATTATAGATATGTTGGAGACGTATCAGGCATCCCCAGGCTTAATTCTTGCTCGTCCTCGAGTAGGTAAATGATAAAAAGAGAATTTTTGATGCGGAGTGCTACTTGGCATAATTTCAATGCAAATCTTCTTAATTGTGGTATGAATATTCAGATTAGAAAGATTCAAGACAAAAGTTTATATTGACATAGAAAATAATAATACTTCAAGCATACTAACAAAGCAATTATGTCTTCTCAAAATAACATGGCCAAAGAAAGTTATCCCTACAAAATCATATAGTCTGGCTATGCTCCATCTTCCCCACACAAAGTATTTAAATCATGCACAACCCCGATGACAAGCCAAGCAATTGTTTCATACTCTAACTTTTTCAAAACTTTTTCAATCTTCACGCAATACATGAGCGTGAGCCATGGATATAGCACTATAGGTGGAATAGAATGGTGGTTGTGGAGAAGACAAAGAGGAGAAGATAGTCTCACATCGACTAGGCGTATCAACGGGCTATGGAGATGCCCATCAATAGATATCAATGTGAGTGGGTAGGGATTGCCATGCAACGGATGCACTAGAGCTATAAATGTATGAAAGCTCAACAAAAGGAACTAGTGGGTGTGCATCCAACTTGCTTGCTCATGAAGACCTAGGGCAATTTGAGGAAGCCCATCATTGGAATATACAAGCCAAGTTCTATAACGTAAAATTCCCACTAGTATATGAAAGTGACAACATATGAGACTCTCTATATGAAGAACATGGTGCTACTTTGAAGCACAATATATGAGACTCACTATATCATGGTGCTACTTTGAAGCACATGTGTGGAAAAAAAGGATAGTAGCATTGCCCCTTTTTTTATTTTTTTGGGCCTTCCTTTTTTTTCTTTGGCCTTTCCCTTTTTTGGGGACAATGCTCTATTGAATGATGATCATCACACTTCTATTTATTTACAACTCAATGATTACAACTCAATACTAAAACAAAGTATGACTCTATATGAATGCCTCCAGTGGTGTACCGGAATATGCAATGAATCACGAGTGACAAGTATGAAAGAATTATGAATGGTGGCTTTGCCACAAATACTATGTCAACTACATGATCATGCTAAGCAATATGACAACGATGGATATGTCATGATGAACTAGATGGTGGAAAGTTGCGTGGCAATATATCTGAAAGTTGGGTGGCAATATATCTCGGAATGGCTATGGAAATGCCATAATAGGTAGGTATGGTGGCTGTTTTGAGGAAGGTATATGGTAGGTGTATGATACCGACGAAAGTTGCGCGGTATTAGAGAGGCTAGCAAGGGTGGAAGGGTGGGAGTGCGTATAATCCATGGACTCAACATTAGTCATAAAGAACTCATATACTTATTGCAAAAATTTAGAAGTTATCAAAGAAAAGTATTACGCACATGCTCCTAGGGGGATAGATTGGTAGGAAAAGACCATCGCTCGTCCCCGACCACCACTCATAAGGAAGACAATCAATAAATAAATCATGCTCCGACTTCATCACATAACGGTTCACCATACGTGCATGCTACGGGAATCACAAACTTCAACACAAGTATTCTTTAAATTCACAACTACTCAACTAGCATGACTTTAATATTATCACCTCCATATCTCAAAACAATTATCATGCTTCAATCTTTTCTTAGTATTCAACACACTCAAAAGAAGGTTTCACAAATCTTGAATACCAAGCATATTGTTATTAGGCAAATTACCATGCTATTAAGAGACTCTCAAATTAATTTAAGTGAAGCATGAGAGATCAATAGTTTCTTTAAAACATATCCACCACCGTGGTCTAAAAGATCTAAGTGAAGCACATAGAGCAAAATTATCTAGCTCAAAAGATATAAGTGAAGCACATAGAGCAAAATTATCTAGCTCAAAAGATATAAGTGAAGCACATAGAGCATTCTATCAAATTTTAATTCATGTATGGCTCTCTCAAAAGGTTTGTACAGCAAGGATGATTGTGGCATACTAACAAACAAAGACACAAATAATACAAGACGCTCCAAGCAAAACACATATCATGTTGGTGAATAAAAATATAGCT
This sequence comes from Triticum urartu, assembly GCF_003073215.2. Classification (NCBI taxonomy): domain Eukaryota; kingdom Viridiplantae; phylum Streptophyta; class Magnoliopsida; order Poales; family Poaceae; genus Triticum; species Triticum urartu. The sequence continues at coordinate 287,154,713 of NC_053028.1, forward strand.
CCAAGTAAATTACCGATGGAAGTGGACGAAAGAGGGGATGCCTTCCGGGGCATCCCCAAGCTTTGACTTTTTGGTGTCCTTGGAATATCTTGGGGGTGCCATGGGCATCCCCAAGCTTAGGCTCTTGCCACTCCTTGTTCCATGATCCATCAAAAAAATTCACCCAAAACTTGAAAACTTCACAACACAAAACTCAAAATAGAAAACTCGTGAGCTCCGTTAGCGAAAGAAAACAAAAGACCACTTCAAGAAACTGTAATGAACTCATTCTTTATTTATAATGGTGTTAAACCTACTGTATTCCAACTTCTCTATGGATTATAAACTATTTTACTAGCCATAGATTCATCAAAATAAGCAAACAACACACGAAAAACAGAATCTGTCAAAAACAGAACAGTCTGTAGTAATCTGTAGCTAGCGCAAGATCTAGAACCCCAAAAATTCTAAAATAAATAGCTGGACGTGAGGAATTTATCTATTAATCATCTGCAAAAATAATTAAATAAATATCACTGTTCAAATAAAAATGACAGCAGTTCTCGTGAGCGCTAAAGTTTCTGTTTTTTACAGCAAGTTCAACAAGACTTTCCCCAAGTCTTCCCAACGGTTCTACTTGGCACAAACACTAATTAAACACAAAAAACACAACCAAAACAGAGGCTAAATAATTTATTTTTTATTAAACAGGAGAAAAAAATAAAGGAATAAAAATAAAATTGGGTTGCCTCCCAACAAGCGCTATCGTTTAACGCCCCTAGCTAGGCATAACAAGCAAGGATAGATCTAGGTATTGCCATCTTTGGTAGGCAATCCATAAGTGGCTCTCATGATAGTTTCATATGGTAATTTTATTTTCTTTCTTGTAAAGTGCCCATGCCCTTTTTTAATGGAAATTGAAATCTAATATTCCCTTCCTTCATATCAATAATCACACCAACCATTCTAAGGAAAGGTCTACCAAGAATAATAGGGCAAGAAGGATTGCAATCTATATCAAGAACAATGAAATATATGGGCAAATAATTCCTATTTTCAACAATAAGAACATCATTAATTCTTCCCATAGGTTTCTTAATAGTGGAATCCGCAAGATGCAAGTTTAGAGAGCAATCATCAAAATTACGGAAATCTAGTAAATCACACAAAGTCTTGGGAATAGTAGAGACACTAGCACCCAAATCACACAAAGCATAAAACTCATGATCTTTAATTTTAATTTTAATAGTTGGTTCCCACTAATCATAGAGTTTTCTAGGGATAGAAACTTTCAACTCAAGTTTTTCTTCATAAGATTGCATCAAGGCATCAACAATATGTTCGGTGAAGGCTTTATTTCGACTATAAGCATGTGGAGAATTTAGCATGGATTTCAACAAGGAAATACAATCAATCAATCAAAGAGCAATTTTCATAATTAAATACCTTTAAATCCAATATAGTGGGTTTAGCAACATCTAGATTTTTATTTCTTTCAATCCCACTTTCATCAATTTCATCATTAAGATCTAAACACTCCGAATTTTTAGAATGCCTTCTAGGTAAAGGAAGATCATATTCAGTTTCATCAAGATTCATATTGCAAAATAAAGATTTAATTGGAGACACATCAATAACTTTTAGATCTTCATCTTGATTTTCATAGGAATTGGAAGAACATGCTTTAATAAAGGCATCTTTGGAAGCACGCATCCTAGTGGTTCTTTCCTTACACTCATCAATTGAAATTCTCATGGCTTTTAGAGACTCATTAATATCATGCTTAGGTGGAATAGATCTAAGTTTCAAAGCATCAAAATCAAGAGCAATTCTATCAATGTTCCTAGCCAAATCATCAATCTTAAGCAATTTTTCTTCAATCATAGCATTAAAATTCTTTTGCGAAGAAATAAATTCTTTAATATTAGATTCAAAATCAGAGGGCATCTTATTATAATTTCCATAAGAGTTGTTGTAGGAATTCCCATAATTATTAGAAGGATTACTAGGATATGGCCTAGGATTAAAATTCCCTCTATAAGCGTTGTTACCAAAATTATTCCTACCAACAAAATTCACATCCATAGATTCATTATTATTCTCAATCAAAGTAGACAAAGGCATATCATTAGGATCAGAAGAAACACTCTTAGTAGCAAATAATTTCATAAGTTCATCCATCGTTCCACTCAACACATTAATTTCTTCTATCGCATGCACCTTTTTATTAGAAGTTCTTTCAATATGCCATTGAGAATAATTAACCATAATATTATCTAGGAGTTCAGTAGCATCTCCTAAAGTGATTTCCATAAAAGTGCCTCCCGCGGCCGAATCTAAAAGATTTCTAGAAGCAAAATTCAATCCGGCATAAAAATTTTGTATAATCATCCACAAATTCAAACCATGAGTAGGGCAATTACGTATCATTAATTTCATTCTCTCCCAAGCTTGTGCAACATGTTCATGATCAAGTTGTTTAAAGTTCATTATATTGTTTCTAAGAGAGATGATCTTAGCGGGAGGAAAATACTTAGAGATAAAATCATCTTTGCATTTGTTCCATGAATCAATACTATTCTTAGGCAAAGACGAAAACCAAGCTTTAGCACGATCTCTAAGCGAAAAAGGAAATAGCTTCAATTTAACGACATCATTATTGACATCTTTTTTCTTTTGCATATCACATAAATCAACAAAGCTATTCAGATGAGTAGCAGCATCTTCACTAGGAAGGCCGGCGAATTGATCTTTCATAACAAGATTCAACAAAGCAGTATTAATTTCACAAGATTCAGCATCGGTAAGAGGAGCAATCGAAGTGCTAAGGAAATCATTATTATTGGTATTGGTGAAGTCACACAATTTGGTAGTATCTTGAGCCATCGCGACAGACAAGCAATCTAACACACGGGCAAACAAAAAAGCAAGCGGACAAAAGAGGCAAACAGAGAGGGAGGATAGAGAGAGAGGGCGAATGAAACGGCAAGGGTGAATTGGGGGGAGAGGAAAACGAGAGGCAAATGGCAAATAATGTAATGCGAGAGATAGGGATTGTGATGGGTACTTGGTATATGAGTTTTTGCGTAGACTCCCCGGCAACGGTGCCAGAAATCCTTCTTGCTATGTCTTGAGCTTGCATTGGTTTTCCCCGAAGAGGAAGGGATGATGCAGCAGAGTAGCGTAAGTATTTCCCTCAGTTTTTGAGAACCAAGGTATCAATCCAGTAGGAGCCCACGCTCAAGTCCCTCGTACCTGCACAAAGCGATAGCTACTCGCAACCAATGCGATTAGGGGTTGTCAATCCCTTCACGGTCACTTACGAGAGTGAGATCTGATAGATAGAATATTTTTGGTATTTTTGATATAAAGATGCAAAGTAAAAAGTAAAGGCAAAGTAAATAGCAAAACAAGATTCAAGTAGTGGAGATTGATATGATGAGAATAGACCCCGGGGCCATAGGTTTCACTAGTGGCTTCTCTCAAGAGCATAAGTATTCTACGGTGGGTGAACAAATTACTATTGAGCAATTGATAGAATTGAGCATAATTATGAGAATATCTAGGCATAATCATGTATATAGGCATCACGTTCGTGACAAGTAGATCGAAACGATTCTGCATCTACTACTATTACTCCACTCATCGACCGCTATCCAGCATGCATCTAGAGTATTAAGTTAAAAACAGAGTAACGCCTTAAGCAAGATGACATGATGTAGAGAGATAAATTCATGCAATATGAAATAAACCCCATCTTGTTATCCTCGATGGCAACGATACAATACGTGCCTTGCTGCCCCTTCTAAGGACACCGCAAGATCGAACCCAAAGCTAAGCACTTCTCCCATGGCAAGAACTACCAATCTAGTTGGCCAAACCAAACGGATAATTCGAAGAGACTTGTAAAGATAACCAATCATGCATAAAAGAATTCAGAGAAGATTCAAATATTATTCATAGATAGACTTGATCATAAACCCACAATTCATCGGTCTTAACAAACACACCGCAAAAAGAAGATTACATCGAATAGATCTCCACAAGAGAGGGGGAGAACTTTGTATTGAGATTCAAAGAGAGAGAAGAAGCCATCTAGCTACTAACTATGGACCCGAAGGTCTGAGGTAAACTACTCACACTTTCATCGGAGAGGCTATGATGATGTAGAAGCCCTCCGTGATGACGGCCCGCTTCCGGCGGAGCTCCGGAACAGGCCCCAAGATGGGATCTCGTGGATACATAAAGTTGCGGTGGTGGAATTAGGTTTTTGGCTCCTGTTCTGATCGTTTGGGGGTACGTGTGTATATATAGGAGTAAGAAGTACACCGGAGGAGCAACGAGGGGCCCACGAGGCAGGGGGGCGCGCCCCCCACCCTCGTGACCACCTCTTTTGTTCCTTGGAGCAGGGTCCAAGTCTCCTGGATCACGTTCGGTGAGAAAATCACGTTCCCGAAGATTTTATTCCGTTTGGACTCTGTTTGATATTTCGTTTATCCGAAACACTGAAATAGGCAAAAAACAACAATTCTGGGCTGGGCCTCCGGTTAATAGGTTAGTCCCAAAAATAATATAAAAGTGGAAAATAAAGCCCAATATAGTCCAAAACAGTAGATAATATAGCATGGAGCAATCAAAAATTATAGATACGTTGGAGACATATCAAGACACAGTCTCCCTGCTCATTGCTATGCTTCTCCTACATAGATCTTGCGTGATCGTAGGTAAAATTTTGAAATACTATGTTCCCCAACAGTGGCATTCGAGCCAGGTCTATGAGTAGATGTTATATACACGAGTAGAACACAAAGAGTTGTGGGCGATAATAGTCATACTGCTTACCAGCATGTCATACTTTGATTCGGCAATATTGTTGGATGAAGCGGCCCAGACCAACATTACATGACCGCGTTCATGAAACTGGTTCTACCGCCGTGCTTCGCACATAGGTGGCTAGTGGGTGTCTGTTTCTCCAACTTTAGTTGAATCGAGTTTGACTACGCCGGATCCTTTTTGAAGGTTAAAACAACAAACTTGACGAAACATCGTTGTGGTTTTGATGCGTAGGTAAGAACGGTTCTTACTAGAAGCTCGTAGCAGCCACGTAAAACTTGCAACAACAAAGTAGAGGATGTCTAACTTGTTTTTGCAGGGAATGTTGTGATGTGATATGGTCAAGACATGATGTGATATACGTTATTGTATGAGATGATCATGTTTTGTAAAAGTTATCAGCAACTGGCAGGAGCCTTGTGGTTGTCGCTTTATTGTATGAAATGCAATCGCCATGTAATTGCTTTACTTTATCACTAAGCGGTAGCAATAGTAGTAGAAGCAATAGTTGGCGAGACGACAACGATGCTTCGATGGAGATCAAGGTGTCAAGCCAGTGATGATGGTGATCATGACGGTGCTTTGGAGATGGAGATCAAAGGCACAAGATGATGATGGCCATATCATACCACTTATTTTGATTGCATGTGATGTGTATCTTTTATGCATCTTATTTTTCTTAGTACGGCGGTAGCACTATAAGATGATAATTTCAAGGTATAAGTGTTCTCCCTGAGTATGGACCGTTGCTACAGTTCGTCGTGCCGAGACACCACATGATGATTGGGTGTGATAAGCTCTACATTCACATACGACGGGTGCAAGCCAGTTTTGCACACGCAGAATACTTGGGTTAAACTTGACGAGCCTAGCATATGCAGATATGGCCTCGGAACACTGAGACCGAAAGGTCGAGCGTGAATCATATAGTATATATGATCAACATAGTGATGTTCACCATTGAGAACTCCATCTCACGTGATGATCGGACACGGTTTAGTTGATATGGATCACGTGATCATTTAGATGACTAGAGGGATGTCTATCTAAGTGAGAGTTCTTAAGTAATATGATTAATTGAACTTTAATTTATCATGAACTTAGTCCTGATAGTATTTGCATAACTATGTTGTTAGATCAATAGCTCGCGATGTAGCTCCCCGTTTATTTTTGATATGTTCCTAGAGAAAAATTATGTTGAAAGATGATAGTAGCAATGATGCGAACTGGGTCCGTGATCTGAGGATTATCCTCATTGTTGCATAGAAGAATTGTGTCCTTGATGCACCGCTAGTTGACAGACCTATTGCAGGAGAAGATACAGACGTTATGAATGTTTGGCAAGGTCGGTATGATAACTACTTGATAGTTTAGTGCGCCATGCTTTACAGCTTAGAACCAAGACTTCAAAAACGTTTTGAACGCCACGAAGCATATAAGATTTACAAGAAATGAAATTGGTATATCAGACTCATGCCTGATTCGAGAGGTATGAGACCTCTGACAAGTAATTTTCCTACAAGATGGAGGAGAATAGCTCAACAAGTGAGCATGTGCTCAGATTGTCTGAGTACTACAATCGCTTGAATCAAGTGGGAGTTAATCTTCCAGATAAAATATTGATTGACAGAGTTCTCTAGTCACTATCACTAAGTTACTGGAACTTCGTGATGAACTATAATATGCAGGGGATGACGAAAACGATTCCCGAGCTCTTCATGATGCTGAAATTGACGAAGGTAGAAATCAAGAAATACATCAAATGTTGATGGTTGATAAGACTACTAGTTTCATGTAAAAGGGCAAGGGAAATAAAGGGAACTTCAAGAAGAATGGAAACCAAGTTGTCACTCCCATGAAGAAGCCCAAAGCTAGACCCAAGCCTGAAACTGAGTGCTTCTACTACAAAGGAAATGGTCACTGGAAGCGGAACTGCCCAAATACTTGGCGGATAAGATGGATGGCAAAGTGAACAAAAGTATATATGATATACATGTTATTGATGTGTACTTTAGTAGTGTTCATAGTAACTGAGGGAGTCATGGATTAGGGGGTATCCGGATAGCCGAATTATATCCTTTGGCCAGACTGTTGGACTATAAAGATACAAGATTGAAGACTTCGTCTCGTGTCCGGATGGGACTCTACTTGGCGTGGAAGGCAAGCTAGGCAATACGGATATGTATATCTCCTCCTTTGTAACCGACCTTGTGTAACCCTAGCCCCCTCTGGTGTCTATATAAACCGGAGGGTTTTAGTCCGTAGGACAACATACAATCATACCATAGGCTAGCTTCTAGGGTTTAGCCTTTCCAATCTCATGGTAGATCAACTCTTGTAATACTCATATCATCAAGAATAAATCAAGCAGGACGTAGGGTTTTACCTCCATCAAGAGGGCCCGAACCTGGGTAAAACATCGTGTTCCCTGCCTCCTGTTACCATCCGCCTTAGACGCACAGTTCGGGACCCCCTACCCGAGATCCGCCGGTTTTGACACCGACATTGGTGCTTTCATTGAGAGTTCCTCTGTGTCGTCACCGTTAGGCTTGATGGCTCCTACGATCATCGATAGCGACGCAGTCCAGGGTGAGACTTTTTCTCCCCGGACATATCTTGTGTTCGGCGGCTTCGCACTGCGGGCCAACTCGCTTGGCCATATGGAGCAGATCGAAAGTTATGCCCCTGGCCACCAGGTCAGGTTGGGAAGCTTAAATTACACGTTTGACATCCGCGGAGACTTGATCTTCAACAGATTCGAGCCCCTACCTTATGCGTCGCGCGGTCATGATGAGTACGATTTAGCTCCATCATCGGACCGTATTCAGGAGATCGCACAGGCAGCTGCCCTGAGCCTCAATTCGGAACCAGTTGCGCCATCCATGGACGGGTGGATGGACCCCGTCACGGAGGCCGTAACCTCAGTGGCGATCGAGCCGAATATCGACCTTACCCTTCATGAGAGCCGTGTTGCCCAACTGCCGGATCCTTCTCCGGCCACGGACTCCGAACCGCCTGCGCCCGTACCTATCGAATCCTATTGGGCGCCGATCATGGAGTTTACCTCCGCGGATATTTTCCAGCACTCGCCCTTCGTCGACATACTGAACTCATTAAGGTCTCTCTCCTTGTCAGGAGAATCCTGGCCGAACTACGTCTGACAGGATTGGGATGCGGATGACGAAGAAATTCGCCGCCCACCACCACCCACTTAGTAGCCACTGTCGATGACTTAACCGACACGCTCGACTTCGACTCCGAAGACATCGACGGTATGGACGACAATGCAGGAGTCGAAGAAGAACCACTGCTCACAGGGCACTGGGCGCCCACTTCATCACATGACGTATACATGGTGGACACACCCAAAGAAAATAACGATGAGGAACGGAAGGCGCATCGATGGGTGGTTCCCTCGAGCAGCAGTCAAAGCGGCGGCGTAAACGCCGCCCCAAATCCCGCCCCAGCAGAAATAACGATCACATAGACCCAGCGTTAGAGCAGGGTGAACCATTGCCCGACCACGGTAACACGGAAAATCAAGCCGAACAACCCAACCCCGTCGAAGATAACAGTCCGCACGACATCACACCGGACAGGCGCCAGGAGCAACGTAATGCCCACCAAAGGCTGGTTGCCACGGTGAGGAGTCTGAAAAAACAGAAGCAAAGGCTCAAGGCTGCACAATACACACTCAAAATAAAATGGAGTGAAGTACTCAACACAGCAGCGAAGTACGGCAGTAATCGCCACACCAAGAGCTACCCAAAGCGGAAGTTGCTACCTGAAATCGATGAGGAGGCCTTAGATCCCCCGCAACCAAAAATTAAAATGGCCATCCGGCCGGATAGACGACCTCACGGCTAACATAAAGCGGCGAACAACGCTACACATAAGCCAATGCGCGACCCACGCGGAGGCTCGCATCAAAAGGACAGTGCAACCAGATCCATCTATGGACCACGCAAGCGCGCTCCAGCATACGATGCAATACAACAAACATCTGAATACCACGGTACACCCAGATACAGGGGTGCCGCACACCCCCTATGTTTCACCGATGAGGTGCTGGACCATGAATTTCTAGAGGGATTCAAACCCGTAAACATAGAAGCATACGACGGAACAACAGACCCTGGGGGTCTGGATTGAGGACTATATCCTCCATATCCATATGGCTCGAGGGGATGATCTCCACGCCATCAAGTACTTACCCCTCAAGCTCAAAGGGCCAGCTCGGCACTGGCTTAAAAGCCTCCCCGAAAGCTCCATTGGAAGCTGGGAAGAGCTCGAAGATGCCTTTCGGGCAAATTTTCAAGGGACATCCGACCACCGGATGCAGACGATCTAAGTCATGTAACTCAACAGCCTGGAGAGTCAGCCCGAAAGCTTTGGAACAGGTTTCTTACTAAAAAGAACCAAATAGTCGATTGTTCGGACGCCGAGGCCTCGGCTGCCTTTAAGCACAACGTCCGAGACGAATGGCTTGCCAGGCACCTCGGCCATGAAAAGCCGAGAACAATGGCAGTATTAACAAGCCTCATGACCCGCTTTTGCGCGGGCGAGGATAGCTGGCTAGCCCGATGCAGCACCAGCGACCCAAGCACATCCGAAGTTAGAGATGGAAACGGGAAATCATGACGCAGCAAAAATAATAAGCGCCGGAATAAAGAAGACAACCCGAAGAGCACGGCGGTAAACGCCGGGTTCAGAAGCTCTCGGCCAGGTCAGCAAAAGCCGCCCTCTAAAGGCACCAGAGATGAACTGTCTAGCTTAAACAAAATTCTGGACCAAATATGTCAGATCCATAGCACCCCCGATAAACCTGCAAATCATACCCACAGAGAATGTTGGGTCTTCAAGTAGTCCGACAAGCTCAACGCCGAACTTAAGGGGCAGGATACACCAAGCGAAGACGAGGATGAGCCTCGCAAGCAGAACACTGGGGAACAGAATAAATTTCCACCAGAAGTCAAAACAGTAAACGTGCTACACGTGATAAAAGGGAGAACCAAAGCGGCACTCCCAGTCAAACATGCCCAAGGGCCTATCACCGCGGAGTTCTGCCACTGGCCATCTCAACTGATCACCTTCGACCATCAGGATTACTCAGCAAGTATCCGGAATGCAGGGTGGGCTGCCTTGGTATTAGATCCAATAATTGACGGATACCACTTCACACGAGTCCTGATGGACGGCGGCAGCAGCTTAAACCTGATATATCAGGACACAATCCGCAAAATGGGGATCGACCCAACGAAAATTCGCCACAACAACACTACCTTTAGAGGAGTAATGCCAGGCCCAGGGGCTCATTGCACGGGCTCCCTGCTACTAGAGGTTATATTCGGCTTCCCCGATAACCTCCGTAGCGAAAATATAACCTTCCACATTGCTCCGTTCCAAGGTGGCTATCAAGCACTACTTGGAAGCGAAGCTTTCGCTCGCTTTAATGCAATACCACATTACGCTTCCCTGACACTTAAGATGCCCGGTCCACATGGCATCATTATAGTAAATGGAAATATTGAGCGATCCCTGCGGGCCGAAGAGAGTGCGGCTGGCAGCCACACACTAAAACGGCCTCACCAACTAAAGCATTCGATAGGTCGTTAAGACCACGGACACGGTTAGACGAGTCAGGCGCAGCTATAGGAAATTCATACAGGTTTGATGGCCACACCCCTATTACAAATACAAGGGGCTCAACACATGCAGACAAGTGGCAACTTTTACTCATCTTGAACTGTAGATGGTTTTTTAAACCCACCTTTTGCACGATAACTTTTCACCTAAGTTCCTGTCTTTTACAGATGACAATCGTGCTACAACCGTCCAAGATATGGCACAACGGAGACACAGGCACAAACGTGCAGCAGGGACCCATTCCAAGGATTCTTTTTAGATTAAGACCCTGCGTCAACCTTTTTTACTATCTCTTGTTGATACACATCCCTCGGATTCTCAGTACAATTTCGAAGGATGCTGACGTCTTGGCATGTGGCCACGTCAGAACAACGCACGTACCTGGACATTAGGGGCTCCTTACAAAGGGCACTATTTAGGCCCGGTTTACACCATAAAGACCGAATACCTTAGGGAGTGTTCGGCGTCGCGAGTTTGGCCTTATATGCATCAGCTCCAAATCATGTCTTGGGTCAAATGTTGGGTTTGCCCGCCTCCTATGTTTTGCTGCCTTACGTTCCGCTCTATTGGCTAAGGCGGCACCAGGAGAACTACTGCGATTGTGCCCTGGTTCATCCGAACAAGCACCTTAGTAGAGAAAGCCGAAAACTGACTGCCATGATATAGCGCGAGACTGGTCAACCACTCGATGACCTATCGGAATCCTAGAATTCCTCTGCCTTAACGAAGGGTTGTTTCCCGGACGGGCATGTACGCACCCCGAACTCGGGTGAGTGTGGCGCCACCAGGGGCTATATAGTAGCCCCACTGTCAAACTCCTATGGCTAAGTGAAAGTGCTAAAGCATTATAGTCCGGTTGCCTAGTTCGATGCGCTCTCACCTCCTTAGCAGGACCAAGACGTTGGATTAAGTGTGAATACACGTCTTCTGCGAATGCCCCTGCATTATATGCGTGGGGGCTGAAGCCGACGACTGCAATCTTTCAGGTTATACACATGTATACATAAAACGGCCGCACAGGAGGCATCACACTTTCGGGCGAAAGTATAAATACAGCCTTGATAAAATTAATAAAGCATTGTTTTTACAATGGGAATACATGTCACTCAAACATAATATTCTTCGAGCACTGGGCCTCTATCAAACGAGAACCCTCAAGAACTTCTTCAAAATAGTACTCGGCAGCCACTCGGCCTATGGCCGAACCTTGCGCCGCAACAGTGATAGCATCCATCTCCGCCCAGTATGCTTTGACACAGGCAAAAGCCATTCACGAGCCTTCTATGTATGCCGACCTCTTCATCACATTGATGCGCGACACCGCACCAAGGAACTGCTGCACTAAGCTGAAATAGCTGTTCGGCTTCGGTTTTTCCAGCAACAAATGATCTACGACGGACCTCATGGCAAGTCCGGACAATCTATTGAGTTCGGCCCATTCAGCAAGCTGATCAGTTAGCAGAAGCAGACGCTCTGGAACGTTAAACTGCGACCAGAATAGCTTGTCCACTTCACGATCTGTTTGATCTCGGAAGTATTCGGCCGCATTGACAGCACTCGCCGTCAAATCTAGATATGCGTCTGCCGAACACTACAGCCGATCTAGAGGGGTGTATCGCGGACCTCCGAACTTCCTCCACAGCAAAAAGGGCTTCCCAACCACAATATCACTGGCTTCACGCAGCTCTTTCTTCTTCGCTCTCATGGCAGAGCGGGTGTCTTTGGTCGCTATCGTGGCCTTTTCGAGGTCCGTCGCCTTCGTTCAGTTTTCTTCTTCAAGGACCTGACAATGGTCGGTAATATCTTTTAACTCTATAGCCATCTTGGCCATTTTCTCTTTGCTCTCACAATGCGCGGCCTTCTCGGCTCTTAACTCTTCGGCCGCCTTCAAAGCAGCTGCATTACTACTCCTTGCTTATTCTTTGGCTCGGGCAAGTTCCGCCCAAAGGGTCTCCAAAGTGGCAGCTCCATCTGTAGTCACAACATATTAAAGATACTGTCATCACGCTGCTCTTACTATGTGACATTTACCATAAAATATCACTTACCCTGTGCCTCGTCAAGCCGCTTGTTAACAAGCTCGATGTCGGCATCTGCCGCATCCAGTTGCCGCTTTAGTTCGGCAAACTCATGAGTCCGGCTAGCCATCGGAGCTTCCACCACCTGCACATAAAGGCGGTATGGTTATTACCCAGGACTATGATCCTCTATTTGCCATCGTTCTCGGTGACAACCAGAGTCTCAGGGGATACTATCTACACCAGGCGCACCTAAAAACGTGCGGCACCATCACAAAGGTATATCATTTTACGTACCTCAAAGCCCGTTAGTAGACTCATAAAGGCGTCATGCAACCCGCTTTAGGCCGACGAAATACTTTCCACCACCATACCCATCAATGCATGGTGTTCTTCTGAGATAGTAGCTCGCTTCAGCAGATCCCTCAGTACGTCCGACCGCATACCAGACAGCGCCGGACTCTTTTGTCTACCCTCTTCAAGAGCCAGATGCTGGGGACTTCGGGTGACTATGGGATTATCTTCTGGCCTCACCAGATCTGAGGAGGCCCTCCGTGACGACACTTCAAGGTCGCCCGCTTCTTGAGCAGGGGAGTCCGGGGGAGGCGTTTCGCTCTCCATCATCTCCGGAAGAAGGTCCCCTGAAGACGAGCTCTGTTGAGAAGGGCTAAGATCCGAACTGCAAGATAAATGCTTCGTTTAGTTTCCTCGTTAGAGGAACTGCAAGAATATTTCTGCTATCAAGTAAATTTTGATCACTTACGACTCGTTAGAGGGCTGATCCCCGCACGAACTTTGTGCGGCAAAAGCACCCTCCGAGACGGGACCCTCTGGTGGAGTTTTCTTCTCCCGTTTGGAAACCTTGGTTTCCGGATCATCAGAGGTAGTCCTCTTCCTCCCCCGGGGTGAAGGAATGTCAGACTCCTTCTCTTGGCTATCCTCCCTCACGGAGACGCTCGTTCCCTCGGTTGGAACAGATAGCGGTGGAGGCCCGCTTTGGCCCTCTTCATTCCCCCCTTCATCTTCCTTTGCGGGCACCGGGCAAGGTGCTGGCTGGAGCATCTTTTCCAGCACCGGATTGTCCAAGCCTTCGGGAAGGGGAGCCGAACACCGGATCATCTTCGCCTTTGCTATCCAGTCCTGGTCAAAGAGCGATCCTTCAGAATGATGTCATGATAAAAGAAAGACAGTATGTTCGGCTAGAGGATTACTTACTTGGGCCGCGGTGTGGTTGCTGCTCAGGCCCACGTCCTCGAAGGTATCCGGACACTCTATCTGGGGACTAAAGAACGACTAGTACATCTCCTTGTGCATCAGGACGAGGAAATTCTGAATAGCGCGCGGTCCTTCTGGGTTGAATTCCCATAAACGGAGGGGCCAGCGTTTGCAAGGCTGGACTTGACGAACCAGCATGACTTGCACTGCCATAACCAAACTAAAATCTCCCTCGAAGAGATCCCGGATGCGGCTCTGCAGTATGGGCACGTCCTTGGCTGGACCCCAGCTCAGCCCCCTGCTGATCCATGACATCAGTTGTGGTGGGGGACCCGAGCGAAAGAAGGGGGGAGCTACCCACTTGGCACTCCTGGGAGCGGTGATGTAGAACCACTCCCTTTGCCATAATCCGGACACCTCTGGAATGGAACCTTTTGGCCACGGAGCTCCAGCAATCTTGCTTATTAAGGCACCTCCGCACACTGTATACTGCCCCTCGACCGTCTTCGGCTTCACATCAAAGGTCTTGAGCCACAGGCCGAAGTGAGGGGTAATGCGGAGGAAGGCCTCACATACGACAATAAATGTCAAGATGTGGAGGAAGGAATCCGAGCCTAGATCATGGAAATCAAGCCCGTAATAGAACATCAAACCCCTAACAAAGGGATCCAGAGTGAAGCCTAGTCCTCGGAGAAAGTGGGAGATGAACACGACGTCTTCGTTGGGTTTAGGAGTAGGGACAACCTTCCCTCGGGCGGGAAGCCGATGCGAGACTTCGGCGGTCAAGTATCTTGCCTCCCTCAACTTCCTGATATCCTCCTCCGTGACGGAGGAGGGCATCCACCGGCCCTGGAGGCTGGAACTGGACATGATTGAAGGTCCGAAGCACCTGACCTGAGCTTTGGGTGTTAGAACTCGAGGCAGGGGAAGGATTTGATTGAGCACGGGAGGAAAAAAGTAAAAACCTTGACCCTTTATAAAGAGGGTGGATATCAAGCGTCCTCCTCGTGGCTGTTTGGGGCTTGCCTAAAATCGAGGAGTCCTAAGGGTGGATGGGTTACCCACGCCCGTATTGATGAGAATCCCGTAATAAGGGGGACACGGTCTCTGCTTTGACAAGATGTGTCAAAAAACTGCCTCGCGTTATGTGCGGGGCTAGTTAAAGAAAACGGTTCGAATAATCATCGGGCCATGACATAATGTCATGTTGCCAAAACAAGTCAGTAGATTAGATTTGTGGAAATATTATTCTCTCTACGGTGGCATGTGGAACTTATTTTGCAGGGTCGGAGACTATCCTTGTACTCAAATTCTTCTGTGGTGTATTCGGAGGAGGAACCCGCCTTGCAATGCCGAAGACAATACTGCGTGCCAGACTCATCATCATTGAAGCCTGGTTCAGGTGCTACTGAGGGAGTCCTGGATTAGGGGGTATCTGGACAACCGGATTATATCCTTTGGCCGGACTGTTGGACTATGAAGATACAAGATTAAAGACTTCGTCTCGTGTCCGGATGGGACTCTACTTGGCGTGGAAGGCAAGCTAGGCAATACGGATATGTATATCTCCTCCTTTGTAACCGACCTTGTGTAACCCTAGCCTCCTCTGGTGTCTATATAAAACGGTGGGTTTTAGTCCGTAGGACAACATATAATCATATCATAGGCTAGCTTCTAGGGTTTAGCCTTTCCGATCTCATGGTAGATCAACTCTTGTAATACTCATATCATCAAGAATAAATCAAGCTGGACGTAGGGTTTTACCTCCATCAAGAGGGCCCGAACCTGGGTAAAACATCGTGTTCCCTGCCTCCTGTTACCATCCGCCTTAGACGCACAGTTCGGGACCCCCTACCTGAGATTCGCCGGTTTTGACACCAACAGTAACCCCTGGGTATTTGATACTGGTTCAGTTTCTATGATTAGTAACTTGAAACAGGAGTTACAAAATGAACAGAGACTAGTTGAGGGTGAGGTGACGATGTGTGTTGGAAGTGATTCCAAGGTTGATAATATCACCATCGCACACTCCCTTTACCTTGGGGATTAGTGTTAAAGCTAAAATAAATGTTATCTGGTGTTTGCGTTGAGCATAATATGATTGGATCATGTTTATTGCAATACGGTTATTCATTTAAGTCAAAGAATAATTGTTATTCTGTTTACATGAATAAAACGTTTTGAGGTCATACACCCAAAGTGAATGGTTTATTGAATCTCGATCGTAGTGATACACATATTCATAATAGTGAAGCCAAAAGATGCAAAATTAATAATAATAGTGCAAATTTTATGTGGCACTGCCATTTAGGTCATATTGGTGTAAAGCGCATGAAGAAACTCCATGCTTATGGACTTTTGAAATCACTTGATTATGAATCACTTGATGCTTGCGAACCATGCCTCATGGGCAAGATGAATAAAACTCCGTTCTCCGGAACAATGGAGCGAGCAACTAACTTATTGGAAATAATACATACTGATGTATGCGGTCCGATGAGTGTTGACGCTCGCGACGGGTGTCGTTATTTTCTGACCTTCGCAGATGATTTGAGCAGATATGGTTATATCTACTTGATGAAACATAAGTCTGAAACATTTGAAAAGTTCAAAGAATTTCAGAGTGAAGTGGATAATCACCGTAACAAGAAAATAAAGTTTCTACGATCTGATCACGGAGATGAATATTTGAGTTACCAGTTTGGTCTTCATTTGAAACAATTTGGAATAGTTACGCAACTCACACCACCTGGAACACCACAGCGTAATGGTGTGTCCGAATGTCATAACCGTACTTCATTAGATATGGTGCAATCTATGATGTCTCTTATCCAATTACCACTATAGTTTTGGGGTTATGCATTAGAGACAGCTGCATTCACGTTAAATAGGGCACCATCTAAATCCGTTGAGACGACACCAAATGAACTTTTGATTGGCAATAAACCCAAGTTGTCGTTTCTTAGAATTTGGGGATGTGATGCTTATGTGAAAAAGCTTCAACCTGATAAGCTCGAAACCAAATCAGACAAATGTGTCTTCATAGGATACCCAAAAGAAACTATTGGTTACACCTACTATCACAGATCTGAAGGCAAGATCTTTGTTGCAAAGACTGGATCCTTTCTAGAGAAGGAGTCTCTCTTGAAAGAAGTGAGTGGGAGAAAAGTAGAACTTGATGAGGTAGTTGTACCTTCTCCCTCATTGGAAAGTAGTTCATCACAGAAATCAGTTCCAGTGATTCCTACACCAATTAGTGAGGAAGCTAATGATGATGATCATGAAACTTTAGATCAAGTTACTACCGAACCTCGTAGGTCAACCAGAGTAAGGTCCGCACCAGAGTGGTACGACAATCCTGTTCTGGAGGTCATATTACTTGAACATGACGAACCTACGAACTATGACGAAGCGATGATGAGCCCAGATACCGCAAAATGGCTTAAGGCCATTGTCGGTGTCAAAACCGGCGGCTCTCGGGTAGGGGGCCCCGAACTGTGCATCTAAGACAGATGGTAACAGGAGGTAGGGGACACAATGTTTACCCAGGTTCGGGCCCTCTTGATGGAGGTAATACCCTATGTCCTGCTTGATTGTTCTTGATGATATGAGTATTACAAGAGTTGATCTACCACGAGATCATAGAGGCTAAACCCTAAAAGCTAGCCTATGGTATGATTGTATGTTGTCCTACGGACTAAACCCTCGGGTTTATATAGACATCGGAGGGGGCTAGGGTTACACAGAGTCGGTTACAAGGGAGGAGATCTACATCTCCGTATTGCCAAGCTTGCCTTCTACGCCAAGGAAAGTCCCATTCAGACACGAGACGAAGTCTTCAATCTTCATAGTCCAACAGTCCGGCCAAAGGATATAGTCCAGCTGTCCGGAGACCCCCTAATCCAGGACACCCTCAGTAGCCCCTAAACCAGGCTTCAATGACGATGAGTCCGGCGCGCAGTTTTGTCTTCGGCATTGCAAGGCGGGTTCCTCCTCCGAATACTCCACAGAAGATTTTGAACACAAGGATAGTGTCCGGCTCTGCAAAACAAGTTCCACATACCACCATAGAGAGAATAATAATTCCACAAGTCTAATCTGCTGACACGTCTTGACAGCATGACATCATGTCATGGCTCAGTCTTTATTCGAACCGTTTTTCTCAACCAGCACTCACATATCGCGTGGCGGCTTTCCTGACACGTCTTGTCAAAGAAGAGATCATGTCCACCATATTATGGGATTCTCATCAATACGGACGTGGGTAACCCACTCATGTCTGTTGGTATGACTCCTCGATTTTAGGCAAGTCCAAAACGGCCACGAGGAGGACGCCTTATATTCACCCTCTTTATAAAGAGGCCAAGGCCTGTCCTTTTTTCCTCTCGTGCTCAATCGAATCCTTCCCCCGCCTCGAGTTCCAACACCCAAGGCTCAGGTCAGGCGCTTCGGACTTTTAACCATGTCCGGATCCAACCTCTAAGGTCGGTGTATGCCTTCCTTTGTCACAAAGGAGGACATCAAGAAGCTGAGAGAGGCCAGGTATCTGACCGCCGAAATCTCGCACAGGCTGCCCACTCGAGGGCAGGTCATCCCCACCCCCGAACCCAATGAGAGTGTTGTGTTCATCTCTCACTTCCTCCGAGGGCTAGGCCTCGCTCTGGATCCCTTTGTTAGGGGGCTCATGTTCTATTATGGGCTGGATTTCCATGATCTGGCCCCGGATTCCCTTCTTCAGATCTCGTCATTTATTGTCGTGTGTGAGGCCTTCCTTCGCATTACCCCACACTTCGGCATGTGGCTCAAGACCTTCAATGTGAATCCGAAGATGATCGAGGGGTGGCACACAGAGTGCAGAGGTGCCGTAATAAGCAAAAGTGCTGAGGCTCCATGGCCAGAGGGTTCCTTCCCGGAGGTGTCCAGTTTGTGGTAGCGGGAGTGGTTTTATATCGCAGCTCCCCGGAGTTCCAAGTGGGTAGCCGCCCCTGCCTTTCGCTCAGGCCCCCCACCACAACTGACGTCATGGATCAACAAGGGGCTGAACTGGGGGCCAGTAAATGATGTGCCGATATTGCAGAGTCGCATCCGAGATCTCCTTGAGAGAGATGTCAGCCTGGTCTCGATAATGCAAGTTATGCAAGTTCGTCGGGTCCCGCCTTGCAAATGCCGACCCCTCTGTATGTGCGAGTTCAACCCGGAAGGACCGCGGACTACTCAGCACTTCCTTGGCATGACGGTCGAAGAGATGTACAAATTGTTCTTTGGACCCCAAATAAAGTGGCGGGACACCACCGAGGATGCGGGGCTGAGCTGTAATCGCCCTGATACCCAAGTAAGTAATCCCATGGCCGAACACGCTGTCTTTTTATTTATCATGACATCATTTTGAAAAGTCTCTCTTTGACCAGGACTGGATAACCAAGGTGAAGATGATTAGGTGTTCGCCCCCCCTTCCCGAAGGCCTGGCCAATCCCATAATAGATAGAATGCTCGAGCCGGCGCCTTATCAGGCGCCCTCAAGGGAAGATAAAGGGGGGAATAAAGAGGCTAAAAGCGGGCCTCACTCACTACTCGTCCAAATCTGACATTCCCTCTCCCCGAGCAAGGAAGAGGACCACTCTGAAGACCCGGAAACAAAGGTTTCCAGATGGGGGAAGAAATCTTCGCCAGAGGGTCCTGCCTCGGAGGGTACTCTTGCCGCATAATGTCCGCAAGGGGATCAGCCCTGTACCGAGCTGTAAGTAATCAGAAGGTACTTAATGGTGAAAATATCCTACCTTACTTCCAAAGACAATAACCGAAGCTTATATCTTGTAGTTCGAATCGTAGCCCTTCTTGACAGAGTTTGTCTTCGAGGGATCTTCTTCCGGAGATGATAGAGAGCGAAACACCTCCCCCTGCCACCCCGCCTCATGAGGCGGGCGATCCTGAAGTGTCGTTGTGGAGGGCTTCTCCTGATCCGCCAAGGCCAGAGGGTAAACCTTTGGCTACCCAGATTCCTCAGTATTCGGCTCCTAAAGAGAGCAACGAAAAGAGTCCGGAACCGTACAGTGTGCGGTCGGACGCACTGAAGGATCTTCTAGAGCAAGCGGCCATCTCAGAAGCGCATCATACGCTAATGGGTACGGTAATTGAAAGGATTTCATCTGCCGAAAGCGGGTTGCATGAAGCTTTTATGAGTCTGCTGAAAGGCTTTGAGGTACGTGAAATGGTGTATGTTTTTGACAGTACCACACACGTTAGGTGTGCCCTATGCAGATAGTAGCCCCTGAGACTCTGGTTGCCGTCGAAAACGGCGGCAAACAGAGGATCATAGTCCCAAGTAATAACTAGCCCGCCTTTATGTGCAGGTGGCTGAAGGTCCGGTGGCTAGCCGGACTGATGAGTTTGCCGAGCTAAAGCAGCAACTTGATGCGGCAGATGCCGACATCGTGCTTGTTAACAAGCGGCTTGATGAGGCACATGGTAAGTGATTTCTCCGGTGATCAACACATAGTAAGAGGAGCATGATGCCGGTATCCTTAATATGTTGTGACTGCAGATGGAGCTGCCACCGTGGAGACCCTTCGGGCGGAGCTTGCCTGAGCCAAGGAACAAGCAAGGAATAGCGATGCAGCCGCTCTAAAGGCGGTCAAAGAGCTGAGGGCCGAACAGGCCACGCATTGCCAGAGCAAGGAAAGAATAGCGAAGATGGACGTTGAGTTGAAAGATGCCGCTGATCGTTACCAGCTTCTTGAAAAACAAAACCGAGCGAAGGCGACAGACCTGGAGAAGGCCATGGTAGCAGCCAAGGAAGCCCGCTCCAAAATCAGAGCGACGAAGGAGGAGGTGCGTCAAGCTCTGGATATCGTGGCTGGGAAGCCCTTTTTGGTGCGGACTAAGTTCGGAGCTCCGAAGTATGCTCCTCTTGATCAACTATGGAGTTCTGCAGACGCATATGTGGATTTGGCAGCAAGTGCTGCTGATGTGGCCGAGTACTTCAAGGATCAAAAAGATCGTGAAGTGGAAAAGTTGTTCTGGTCACAGTTCCATGCTCCAGTGCGTCCCCTGCTGTTGAATGAGCGAATGGCCGAGTGGGCCGAGCTCCATAGGTTGTCCAGACTTGCCATGAGGCCTGTTGTGGATCATCTGTGGCCGGGAGGGCCAAGTCCGAATAGTTACTTTAGTTTAGTGCAACAATTCCTTGGTGCTGTGCCGCACATCGACGCTATGAAGAGGTCGGCGTGCATAGAGGGTGCGCGGATGGCACTTGCCCGTGTCAAGACATACTGGGCAGAGATGGAGGCCACCACTATTGCAACACAGGGTTTGGATGTGGGCCGAGTGGCTGCCGAGCACTACTTTGAAGAAGTCCTTGAAGGCGCTCGTTTGATAGAGGCTCAGTGCTCGAGGAATATTATGTTCTAGTGACATGTACTCCCGTTGTAAAAACAATGTTTTATTGAATTATAAAGGCTGTGTTTATACTTTTGCCTGAAAGTATTATGATGCATCCTGTGCGGCTATTTATGTATATATGTATATAACCTGAAAGTTTGCAGTCGTCGGCTTCAGCCCCCACGCATATAATGTGGGGGTGTTCGCAAAAAAACGCGTATTCACACTTGATCCAACATCTTGGTCCATGAAGGAGGTGGTAGCGCAGCGAACGAGGCAATTAGACTATATTTTGGATTACGGTCCCATTTTTGTTCTCTTTAGCCACCTTTTTCCTATGCGAGGACAACAAACCGATCGACCTGGTCATTCTCTATTGCGTTGTCATGCCTTTCCACCCTTCTTCAACCAAGAGACACGAGACTCGTTCCTTAGCTACTGATTTTCCCCTTTTCAACCTAGATGCAGGTTCGATGCCTAATCTCTTGGACAGTACAGTCTCCCTTCCTTTCCTTATTCAACCCAGACATGGATTAGTCTGCATGAAGTAGGGTTTCCTTTAATAGTGCAAATTATGGTTTTCGTCTGCGTGGCCAGCAGAGTAGAGGATAGCAAACTGGGAAGATGGAGTGGAAAAAGATCCACATGAAACGATGTAGCAGATGGGGTAATAGAACAAGGTTATGGCTCGAAAAGAGGGAGCATACCTGAGGGGCGGTGGGAAGTGGCTTCGCTCGTGGTCGTCATTCTCCGCACACACTATGGCGGCGAGCTTGGGGGCGGAGGCCATCCCGCGCGGGCGCTAGGTCTGAGAGGACGGCCTTGTCGTCAGTGCGTGACCTCGCTCGCCGATGACGAGTGCGTCAACGCTGCACGTCCTTTTCTTCCCCGGCGGATCTGTGACCACCGGTGAGGAGGGAGAGAGGGGCTGTCTTTTTTAGATCTGGAGAGAGGGTGGTAGTGTGAGAAGCAAGTGGGCAGCCCTTAGCAAGAAAGCGCTGAAGCTCCAGCCTATATATCTTTTTATACCACTAGTACTTGAGGTGGGGTAGTGGTAGAGTAGTTTATATTTTCTCTGCGTACAGTACTAGTTAGTCGTGCTTTAAAACTGATCGGCACACCATTAAAAAAATAAAGGTCGATAACTAATGCGGCACCTCGGGCCAACGTGACCAGATCGCATTTTGCACAAGAAATTACACACCATGTTTCGTTGACATGTGGTCCCGTTCCAACATATTAGTGAGACGACGGCGAGTAGTAGGAGTATTTCCGAACGGACTTGTAGGCCGGGGCACCTCTTCATGAACCGTGGCAAACTCGCAACCGTCCACCGACTCTTCGTCTTTCCCTCTTGATTTGGAACTGCTGTCGCACGCTCTTCCTCTCCCTCCTCCATTTCCTTCAGCCCTTCACCCTTTCTTCTGCCATTGTTCGATCGTCTTCTCCATGGAGGGAACAGACCAGAAACGACCTCATTATTCTTGCCCCGATCTGAAAGATGACGTGGTGGAGGAACTCATTGATTGGTGCAACGTCATCACCTCAGCTAGCATGGCAGATTCATTCCAGCCCATTCTCGACTCCACTAATAACATCATTGCAAGGAATCCAAGGGTCAAGGAGCGGTTTGATCTCCCCTATCTTCTTCGCTGTGACCCTGATGACTGGCGCCGGCACGACGGAGGCCTCACCCTGTGCAAGTTGATGCCACTTGATAATGATACGTGTGATGTTAAGATGCCATCGCTTGAGGGCAAGGCTTGGGCGGGCGCAAATGGAGATTGGGTTGTTTACATTGGGTCCAACTGCGAGTGGGAACTTGTGAATGTGTACACTCGTCACCAGGTTCCACTTCCAAAAATCTCAGCACACTGCCCAGAGGTTGACCACACCGGTAATGTACGCACGTTCAAATATGATCATGGTGACTATCGTCTATGGAAGATAGCAATTTGTCGAGTTCCCAACCGCTCTTGGAATTACAAAAAGTATGATGTTGTTGCTATCTTCGACAAGCTTGTTGCCGTCCTTGATGGTTTCACTCGATGGATATTGCTCAAAAATCAGTTTCTGTACACGGATGAGTACTGTGATGCAATTGAATACGAGGGCCTTGTTTTTGCTGCCACCACTCGTGGCACTGTTTTTGCATGGCATCCTCGTTGTTTTGGTACGCTTGGCTTCCACCATAATTATAATTGTTTCATCCACATGCATGCAGGTTAGCAAGTTTCCCTTTACTAATTAACCTTCTTCTTGTGTTTCCAAGGTCCTGTGAACATCCCACCACCTATACTTGAAGATTTTTATAACCAAGGGGGAGATGACGATGGTGATGATCACGAGCATGAGGACGAGCAGCGCCGATATACTCTGTGGCGCCTGGCAAATAATTCCGATGGATCACCTCTTCTTGTGTGTATACAGCCCACTGATGATGTTACTGCTAAGGAAGCAGGTGTAGTCTCCCATTGTCGCACTCTCTGGACCTATTCCAACACCCGTTGCATGGTATTCGGGATGGATACTAGGGTGCTAGCGCCAACTCCTTCTTCCTGGCACAGAATTGATAGTCTTGGAGAAAACTCGCTCTTCCTTGGACAAAACTATCCGATGATGGTGAAAGGCGATCCAGCTGTTGTTGACACATTTATGAGAAGCAAATGTGTCTATACCTCGGACATTTGGGTGGTTCCCTACCCTGGTACTGATATAGTAGGCCGCTTCAGCCTGGATGATCAGTCCTGCGTTGGTCTCCAGATCGACAACGGATGGCCCGTCCCAGAGAATCACTTGTGGTTCAAAGCAAGCGTTTCCAACGCCGCGGAATGGTTGAGTTGAAGTTCATTTCATGGCTTGTTATTTGTTGTGTGGTGAAAACTTTAGTATTTATAATGTATAGTCGTTGTCGATGTGGGTTGATGACCTGTTGTACTATGTAATAAAATGATATGCCTATGATAAACTTACTAAATTTATGAATGGCTTTCGGGTCGCTTCTCTGAGTGAGTGGTGCGACGAGGCAAAAAAATATTTTCCGAATACATAATTGTACGTGCATTGCAACAGGTTATCGGATGAGGCCAATCAACAATAGTAGTAAACTATTTGTACTAGCTTCGCATGCTTCGCGCGTCGGGCTGGTGTTTTTACTGTAGCCATATGTTAATGTGTTCGTTGTACGTAACCAGCACCTCGAATCCTCGATATACTAGTAGTATAGTATATAGTAGGAGTAAGTAGTAGGAATAGTAGGGTGGCATGGGCCAAAACAAGCATTCACGTCCAGGAGTACGGCACACGCCACCACCACGACATCCATCTGACACCATATTATTTCTTGGAGTCCATGCGAGAGCAATCTCTTCAACCTCGTCGTTTCTCTAACTTCAGCCATCGTGTGGCAGGCGAGGTGGGGGTTTGCCGATAGTCGGTTTCCTTAACTGCGGTCCCACTTGTAAGGCCAACTCCAACGCACGACCCCAAACGGACCTCCGTTTTGCACGAACTCCAATGATAATTTTGACTACTCCTGTAGTAAGTTGGATTAGTGCCTTCTCGATGCATTCATTGTTGATCTGCGGAGGCTCGATCTTGCGTGCTTCTTTCTTCTTCGAGTGTAAAGAAGTAGACGTTGCTTCCTCGCATCTAGTCTCATGTCTAGCCTCTACTCTATACTAGCTAAAAGTGATAGAACACCTACTAAATTGCGCTCTATAAATATATGGATGTACTCTTCTTCCCAATACAAAAACTTGCATCCATTCTACTCCCTCCGTTGCACAATACTACATGCCTTCTATTTGTCAAAATATATATGTATCTAGACATGTCTTAGTATATAGGTACATCCATTTTTGGAAAAATGGAAGTCAAGTATTTTGGAACGGAGGGAGTACACAATAAAAATTTTAAGTTAGCACAACTAGTCTAATCCGAGAGCAGAACCAAAGATTTGGTCTGGTTCTTCCTCCTTTTGCCAACACGTGGGACATCCAGCATCCAGGTCGTGTCATGAAAGAAAATAGAGTGGTAGTTGAAGCCACGAGATGTGCATCTTGGGTTAAACTATAAATAGAATCTTACTACTCTTGAGTAACTCCAAAAGCACCCACCGAAGATATTTATTGGATTTGTTTTTCATCACCAACACGTCAAGGTGAAAGATGTGCAGGTTCAGTGGGTCCTCTTGCGTTTTCACTGACATGTGGGGCCGCATGTGAGCAAACAGACGATGGGCTCCGTGCGTCCGCTGGCTGGCTGAGAAGAGAGATAGAGGAGGGCTGAGCACGGACTGCAGGAAATTTGTTCTACGTACCTCGATATAGGCTCGATATAGTGGGGTGGCATGGGCCATAACTAGCATTCACGTCTAGCAGTACGGCACACGCCACCCACACGAGTCCCATTCGACACCAATTTTCTTGGAGTCCGTGCTACAACCATCTCTTCTCCCTCCTATCCTCTTTTCTCAGCCATCGCGCGGTGGGCGGGGTGGGGGTTTGCCGATGGTCGGTTTGCTCAACTGCGGTCCCACTTGTAAGTGAAAATGCAACAACGCATGCATTCCTGCTTGAGCGGCGTGCCGGACCAACCGTGTGGGGGTGCGACGTGAACACGGCAGGCTTTTCCTTTTTAACTCGTAACTTGTAAAATTTGGTTCTGCTCCATGGCGTGGCCGATAGATAGAAAATAACGATTTTGCCTAGAGTAATGAGAAGTTTGCTTCCGGCGCCGTTCATGCATGGAGTACGTACGAAAATTATGAAGTTGATGCGAAAGGTAAGATAATTACTGTAGTATCATATACTACTACATGGATTTGGCGGAAGGATAAAAATACATACGGATCCATCAACGTCCAACGACATCCTCACGCCCTAGTGCGCTGGGTCACCAACCGACGTGTGAGGAGCAGCGGCGTTGGCGGCGAGATCAACGTGCTTCTGAATAGTGTCGTCCAAGATTTCCCTGCGCTCCAAGAAGGCCAGCGTCCTATCGTCCTCCTCTTGCATGTACTAGTCCTTGTGGACGATTTGCGCGTAGACGTGGGTGATTATGTCGATGGTGTCTTGCTGCGCCAGGCGCTGCACGGCGAGCACGACCTCGAGGTGGACATTCTCCGGCGCGACGGCGGGCAGCCGCAGGGCCACCAGTGCGTCGAAGAGGTTGTTACCATAGTGCCCGTTGAGGGTGGCGGGCATCGCAGAGCCTGGGCGCGTCGGCTGGAAGCTTACGTCAAAGTCTTCCGCAAGCTTCTTGACAACGGTGAACTTGTCGAGGAAACCGACGAGGACCTCGTCGAACAAGGATGCGAAGCTATCGTCCAAGCGGCCCCTCGCCCTGGCAGCCTCAAGCAATACTACCTGCCGGACCGCAGGCCGGCGGCGTGGACCATCTGGCACAGCCGGCTGATGCTCGCGCTCATCGCCTCCATGGGTCTAACGTAGCTTCTAGTCAACTGATCTTGCGATTCGAGTGATCACTCAGCCCTTGGTTAGCGTGCGTAGGTGCGTAGGATTTCGTACTACTCCTTGACCCTCTACTGCACCTGCCTTTTGCTGTATGATAGGTGGGCCAGCCACCCCTGGGGCCACGTGTCATTCACCTCCTGACCCGTCTCTCACACGCACCCTGCTAGTGTATATACTCCATCCTTTCCGGTTTATAGGGCTTATCTCAAAATTTTAGTTTTTCCATTTCATAAGGCTCAATTTGGTTGTTTTCCATCACATGTTCAGATTGCAAGGTGCATTAAATCATTGCATGCAAGTACTAAGAGAAAATTGACCAATGCACGTAATTTATGCATGCATGCATTGCAATTAATGCATTGGTAAACATATTTTTTTGAGGAAAACTACAAAAAGTATTCCACCACTCACCATCTACCTTGGTTGGTGAGAATTTTGAATTGAGCCGTATAAACCGGAAAGGAGGGAGTATAGTGGTTTTCTTTTTCTCTCCATATCAACCATTTTATATTGCGTACGTGTCATTCAAGAGTGAAATGATGGTTGCTTCTTCCGACTAACTTACTGTGTGATTTGACTGCTCCTTAGTGGCCCCTACACGTACTCCCCCTACATGTATGCAACAGTCACACATACACATGGACGCAAAAACGCGCATGACGCCCTAATGCATGCATGTCCGAGCACACGACAGAACACACACGGTGATGCTCAAGTGCTCAACCTACACGTGCATGCACACACATACTCAGTCAGGGTGAGCTAGTGACCGTATTTTTACAAATATACAGTGATAGACAGTGTATTTATCTCGTTTGAAATTAAGCCATGTTAACCAGAGAGGAGGCAGCATGGACTAGCATTACTTTGTTGTGTCCCGTCAACTTGCCGAACAAGGAGAAGGTTGCAGGATGGGAGAAGCTTGAGCACGATGGCTCGTAGGACAAGGAGAAACTTTTGACTAATGCAAGCTCTCCCTCGCTCAGGCGGTGGACGTGCAACAGTTAATTCAGTGTCAGATTGCCAGAAGCATACTACACTATACTACTAGGAACCGGATGGAGGAGCGTCTGCACTCTTATTATAATTTTAAAATGTGATAAAGCAATCTTCAACACATTTGGTTCTCTTTGAGGGTTCTCGCATGTGATAATGGAAGTTGATTGCATGGAACACTCGCCACAATTCTTGCTTAATTCTGGTTCATATCCTGTTACAAATAGTAGCGCTCAGTAATATTTCCTATTTTTTTTGTTATTCAGCATGTAAACAGGTTAGCAAACCTTGCAGCGCATCTTCGTGCGAACCGTGCTTGCTGCACTTTGAATGTGGCCGAGAGCTGGCTTGATGAAACACCTCGCTTCCTACTTCTTTTTTTGGCTTCCTAGTGACCAGTGTCTTGGCTGATCGTCCTAAGAATGCTTATATATGAATAAAGCTCTCTCATTTACCCGCAAAAAAGATAAAGCCATATTAACCGGAAAGGAGGGAGTATGGACTAGCACTACTTTTTGGTGTGTCCCGTCAACTCACAGAACGGGGAGAAGCTTGCAGGACAAGGTGAAGCTCGCTTACGCCTTTTGACTAATGCAACCTACCCTCGGTGGACATGCATCAGTCCATTCGGTGTCAGATTGTCAGACGCATACACTGTAGTACCCAACATGCGGAGTACCATCATTGTTCGACTTCACGAAGGGGCGAAGAGGCAAGCGCAGTACTAGTACGCGTACTAGGTTTTGCACCTTCATACTACTCCACCCTCCGTCACAGTTTACAGGGCGTGCTTCATTATCATGCATTTCTCTCAATGCATTTCCACCACCAGAGAGACTTTAGACGCGTTTGGTTTAATGCTCAACTAATTAGGGCGTGGTAACCGCAATCAAGTCCACAATTTTCTCTTCATGTACTGTACTACTACGGAGTGCATGCATGTGTGTACCTAGGGTGGAAGCATTGCATGCATGTGTGTACGCATTATTCCCTCTAGTAATAGACGCCATGCTATAACTACCAATGCTATTTTTTAGGCCGATCGCTAGTCACCTTGGTCCCACAGATTTTGTTTTCTTTTTTCTGAAGCGCGATGTATAAACAGTGACGGATGGAGTAGTATGAGCAGATTCAAAGAAGAGCGTATTGATGGCTGCTTCTTCAGAGCAACTTACAGTGGGAAAGGTGGGGCTTATGATTTGACTGCTCACCTTGTCCCTCGGTTCTTAAATATACTTCGGAGTATTTGTCTTTCTAAAATATGTTGAAATCTCTATTAAGACGAATAGAATATTTAGGAACGGAGGGAGTACACATATGAAGCAAAATGAGTGAATCTACACTCTAAAATATGCCCGTTTGAAATTTGTAAAAATACAAATATTTAGGAACGAAGGAGTATAATTTCGTGCATGGCACATGGACCCGAATGATGAAGAGGCTTCTAGCAATGCTATCAAGCTTCCATCATTTGTTTACATAATTGATGTACTATACAAATAATTTTCCAGCGACATGAAATTGTACAATGGTGTGAGCTTTCAGCTTTTGTTTCGCGTGTCTTGCCATCGATGCTCTTTCGAAACAATAAAAAACTAACTTCCTTGCTAATGCATGTCAATTATTAGCATATCAGAGCTAATAATTACATCACAACTGAAGACAAAGTTGTGAGAAGGTGTTAAATTAAAATTGATCCATGCTTTCATTGGCAGCAACGTCCCCCCAGCTCTGTCTAAATCAACAAGGCATGTTGGGAAAAAAAGTAGCTGTCTGGAGCATGCAACATTCCGATCATTTTGTGCAGTTCCACTAAAATAGAGCTGAGCGTCCCTGTTCCAAAGATATCAAGTGTGATTATGATAATAGAGGACTGCTGATGAAACAATAAACACACAAATAGAAGCCGGTCATCTTTGCGGTCTCTCTTAAGACTAACTAGTTGGAGAAGATTAGGCTCGGAGTTGGATGAGGAGGATAGAGCAAAACCAATCTCCCTTTGTGCAGTCGCACTGAAATGTAGAGATGTTGCCCGTGTGACATTTTAGTACAACTGCACAAAACACTCTTAAGAAAAAAGTGATTTGTGCAGTTCACCAAAAGGTCGCAATAGCAACAACGTGAAATGGATAGCCCTGTTTGCAAAAAAGAGGTAGAAAGGAAACAATTACTGGCCAATAACAGTTGATGACACATGCGACGACAAAAAAGAAGCATATTCCTTGTCCTAAGGGAAGATAACAATACGGTTGTGTTTGTCTAAAACGGTGTGAGGATGAGAATGCAATATGGAAAGTACGCCTGACGAGCTACGTTTTGGGCAAAGAACTATGGAAGATCCACATGCAACGACATGGGAAAACGGGCAGTGGAGCAAGGCCGGAGGGAATACCTGGAGGTCGTCGGGATGTAACTAGGTGAGCGGCGGCGGGCGGAATCTGCGAGCAGGTGGTGTAGGCCCTGCCACGCCGGAGCTTGGTCAGAGAGAACGGCGTGTACCGCAGATCGGGACGTGCTGCCTCGGCGCCGTCGAACGGAGAAACGATGCACTTCCTTCCTTTCCCCTGGCGGACGGGATGCGGCCGAATCAGTGACCAACGGTGAGAGAGAGAGAGAGGCCACCGCACTCCCTTTCCCTCGGCGGACGGGATGCGGCCGGATCAGTGACCAACGGTGAGAGAGAGAGGCCACCGCACTCCCTTTCCCCCGGCAAACGGGATGCGGCCGGATCATTGACCCACAGTGAGAGAGAGAGGGGCCACCAGAGCCTTGTGTGAGATACTCTGAAGAGCGGACTACCTTTTCCTCCGTAAAAATCATTTTATATTCTGTGTATGTGCCATTGAGCGCTATAACTTTATTTAAAAATAACGCGGCAACACGTCAAGTCAAACTTTGTTTCGTGCACGCATGGTACACGACCTCCCTAGGTAAACAACCTCTACAGGCGTTCAAATTAGCATGTGGGCTGGCATTTCGTAAAGAAATGAGCTCTACCGTGTACCCGCGCGGGTGTGGCTGGGCACGAAGTGTGAGTACGTGCACGGTGCACCTATTCTCTTCTTGTATACGTACACCACCTACGTGGGGTTGTGTGAGAGAGATACAAACCTAGAGAGATATAGTGTGTGGGTTCTTGAGAGTTTTTTTTGGGGGGGGGGTCATTCAAAAAATTTAACATATGCAATGTGTGTGAAATAGAGTCCTGGATATAACATATATATAGAGGGGGCGATCCACGAGAAGAGAGTGGAGGTATCATCGGCTTGAGGTGTCTATAGAGTCGAAGAGAGGGATGATGTGTGTGTGTGTGCGCGCGCGCGATCGATAAAGAGTGCCATCGAATTTGTGTGTGCCCACGTCAAAGATATAGAGTGGCTGGCCTACTGGAATGTGAGATGGGACATGTGCAGTTTGTCTCTGTGGCATGGATACCTATCTGCAGCGCTCGACTATCGGTGTCTGGTGGGGGAAGAGGGAGGCCCAATTGACTATAGAGGTACAATGGCTGGTATATGTGTGGAGGAGGAGAGAGGCCTACCTCATGTATTAAGGAGATCGATCTGCCTCATGTATTAAGGGAGATCAATCGGCATCCATGCATATGTGCAGGAGATGAATAAGGTTGGGAGAGAGACAGAGCTAGAGTGTTGGAGGGGGTGGTAGTGGAGTTGCTTCTAAAAAATGGTGGGATAGGCTTGCTAGACAAACGAAGGGCACGCCCGCAATATCAATAAGAGAGGAGATGGATGCTTGTTGTCTGTGCACGTGCGGTGAGAGACGGGTCAGGAGGCATGCACGAATGATGAGGGGGACGATGTGGCTGTGGTAAGCAGACGTAACTACATAGGAATATCAATCACCCTTTGTAAGAGAAAGGAGAGACATAACTTGTGAGGTACGTCGATCGATGGGGGGGGGTAGTTAAAGTCGATCTAGGTATATGTTGGGAGATCGATCGGTATACATGCATGTGTGTGTTATAAGCAAATGAGGCACGAGGAGAAGGATAGAGAGAGAGGGATGCATGTAGGAGGTGGTACGAGAGGCATACTATATTGAGGGGGAGGAGTGTGCGAGTACGAGAACGATGAAAAGAGTGGTGGGAGTGAGGCATGGACGGTGAAAAGAGAAGAGGGGAAGCTTGTGTTTGTGCTAGGCACACCTGGCTAGAGAGGCATATCGATCGATGTGTGTCGTAAAGAAGGAGCTGGGGGGCCTACACACACCGTGGGTGAACGACCTAAAGTGAAAACACGAATTTGCGCGATGGAGCTAGAGAATGCTGAGGGAGGGTGAGAGGGATGCGGGCGTGTGCATGCACAAGAGAAAGTTAGCGCTAGCTACAAAGATAAGAGGGTTGTGTGGGTGTAAAAGACGAATAGAGATCATATATACTTCATTATAAAAAGCGAATTCGGATATTTGAAGAATTTATCATAGTGTTTAAAATCGACGGATGTGTGAATATATATAACAGTGATAAACATGGTGTGGTTATGAACATGGTATACTACATTTAATATATTTTATCTCTACTCTTATAAAAAATAGAGTTGTTGATGATGGTGTGCCTGCCATCCTGCATTATAGGCCGTCTGATTTATATCTGGCGGATAGCAAGGAAACTTTGATGGTTGAAGTTGGCAACAATCATGATTGTAGATTCTTATTGAAATAGAGAAACGAATTCAAATTTAGTTCGAATTGCAGCGGTAGTATAGACATTTGGAATGCACTAAAATGTTGGTATGAGTAGGTTACATGCATTATACAGCAAGCGAAAAAATTTAATCGGACATAACATGGATTCATACTCCCTCCTTCCATCTACATAGGGCGTAATGAGATTTTTAAGACCGCCTTTGACTATTGACAAGATTAATAGTACATGACATGCACAATGTGAAAATTATATCATTGAAAGAAGCTTTCACAGACGAATTTAACGGTGTGCTTTGTGTAAGTTGCATGTCATATATCATTGCTCTAATATTTGGTCAAAGTTAGCATAGAAAAACGCATTAGGCCCTATATAGATGGAAGGAGGGAGTAGCTTTGAATAGCATTTGTATAGTAAAACGGGGCAAGACTCTCTTTGTGTGGTGTGAATAGTTTTATTTTTTTCGTTTTCTTTTTGGTTGAGGGAAGTGTGAATTGATTTGGTACATACAAGTACAATATTACGATACGTTAGGCTTGTCCCTGAAATTCAACCCGCGTCTTGTTATATCCCGAAAATTCAGATATCGTGCTCCCAAAACTGGCGCCTTCACAACCTGCGCCTTGCTATCCCGAAATTACAACGCGCGCGAAAACTCCCTCCAGCTGCCAAATCATGACACACGAAATCCCCCTTCTAACCCTGAGCCGAAAGCGCCGCTAGTTCAAATTGGTGGGGGGTACTTTTGTAACACACCCTACATTTTGGACAAGCGCGTTCCTAAGTCATACTTCACCCCCTCGAAATCCCAGGCCGCCATAACCTCTCCGCTCCAGCCGCGAAACCCCACCCTCCTCCGTCCGCCACGTCACCGCTGCCCAGCTGGAGCCCCTGTTATTCTACGGCGACGGTAGCGCAACCGAACCAGTGAACCCTCGTACTCCTCTCCGCGTGTGCATCCACTGCCGCGTCTTCCCCGGCTCCATGTCGTCCCCTTCCTAGGCCTCGCCGTCGTCCACCGCCCTGGTGCTCTCGGCGCGGCGTGGTCAACGTGGTTAAGGAATGACTTCCATCAGATGTGGATTGTACATGGAGAGGCTGACAGCTGGGTCCACGGCAGCCGCAAGGAAGTGCCTCCTTATTACGCGCAAAATAATTATTCCTCCACCTGACAGCAGGGCCCACCGGACGGGCCACTGTATTTCGTGAAAAAATGATTCGCCCCCTGACTGCTGGGACCCACGAGCTACATCTTCACACGCAAGGAAGTGCGTCCGGAAAAAAACGATTCGCCCCCCTAACTGCTGGGACCCACCAGCTACATCTTCGCACACAAGGAAGTGCGTCCGAAAAAAAAACGATTCGCCCCTCGACTGCTGGGACCCACCAGCTACACGTTTGCACGCAAGGAAGTGCGTCCTGACAAAAAAACTATTCGCCCCCCAAACTGCTGGGACCCAGCAGCTACACCTTCGCACGCAAGGAAGTGCGTCCGAGCAAAAAAAAACAAAACGATTCGCCCCCCTGACTGCTGGGACCCACCAGTTACATCTTCGTAGGCAAGGAAGTGCCTGACAGTCGGGACCCACCTGGTCGAAGCGTACGTAGCATTGTCATTCTGGTCGCGAACATGTACGTACATACTGGTCGATGTAGAGGCGCGCACGTGTCATAGTAGAGGCGTGCGTATAGCATGTACACATACGTACAACGGCCAGGGTGCAAGAAAGAAAATACGGCCACATATGTGTACATACGGGCAGGGTCTCGAACGCCTACTCGCGCATACGTACGGCCAAGGCTCGTGTACATGGCTGGGCCGGAAAGGAGAAACAACGTCATCGTCATGTTCATGGGGAGGCAACAAAATGCGTCGTGTTCATGGGGAGGCAACGAAATGCGTCGTATTCATGGGGAGGCAACGAAATGTGTCGTGTTCATCGGGAGGCAACGGAATGTGTCGTGTTCATCGGGAGGCAACAGAACGCGTGGGAGCCAACCGGCTGGGTCGGAACGGAATGCGTGGTCGTATTCATCGGGAGGGCTTGGATGGAATAGGCGATGGAAACGAGGCCTGGCGTACCACAGAATGGAGGAAACGGACCTCCTACGGGCGAAACGGGGGTCCTGTTGATCGGGAGGGGTGTGGCATACCGCAAAACGGAGGAAACGGACCTCCTACGGTCGAAACGGGGGTCCTGTTGATTGGGGGGGTGTGGCGTACCGCAAAACGGACGAAACGGACCTCCTACGGTCAAAACGAGGGTCCTGTTCATCGGGAGGGGTGTGGCGTGCCGCAAAACGGGACTCCACGGGATACTGTTCATCTCCACCGTCGACCTCCTCCAGCCTCCACGGGCTACCGTCGACCTCCTCCAGCCTCCACGGGCTCCTGTTCATCCAGCCTCAACCGCGCGCTACTCCACCGGCTACTGGTCAACCATCCCTCCACCGTCTACTATTCATCTAGCCCTCCACACCACGGGGTCCTGTTCAACCACCCCTCCACGGGCACCCCTCCACCGTCTACTATTCATCCAGCCCTCCACACCACGGGGTCCTGTTCATCCAGAGGCAACGCCACCGCTCACTGTTCATCCCCCCCCGCAACGCTCACTGTTCATCCAATCGATCGGCTTCAGTTAGCAGCAGTAGCGAAGGAATCGCTCGATCTGGTTCAGTTAACAGCCATCGATCGATCGCTCGGGTTCAGTAACGCGTAGCCTGCAGTGCAATCCCTCGGGTTCAGTTAGAGCCCAACGCCTCGCTCGGGTTCAGTTAGAGCCAACACCTCGCACACACGCGTGTATGTGTACGAGAGAAACGCGCATCGCTCGGCCCCCGACCTCCCACCATAGCCGGTAACTCCTCGAAATTTTCCTTGCCCTCGCTTCTACCATGGTTTTTTCCGTCATGGATGGCCCAAAGAATGTCATGCAGCTGCGTCTCCGGCCTGCCCAGGACGAAAAGCCCATTTTCTGTCATGATTTTTTGTCATAGAAGTAGGAGCCCACCACATCTGTGATGATACCGGGTTTTGTTACAATTATCGTCATAGAAGTGTCATATGTATGACAGAATTTTTTTTCGTTCGGCCCAAAATGTCACAGATGTGTCCTTTTTTTGTAGTGTACCTTGCAATTTATTCTTAGTTTTATTCTCACAAAGTACTCGTAGTTTTATTCTTGCAAAATAGTTTCATACTTGTTTTAGGTAAGGCAAACATTAAGTGTGTGTAGAGTTGTATCGTTGGTCGATAAAACTTGAGGGAATATTTGTTCTACATTTAGCTCCTCGTTGGGTTCGACACTCTTATTTATCGAAGAAGGCTACAAACGATCCCCTATACTTGTGGGTTATCAAGACCTTTTTCTGGCACTGTTGCCGGGGAGCAATACCATGGGGTGAATATTCTCGTGTGTGCTTGTTTGCTTTATCACTAAGTATTTTTTATTTTCAGTTCTAAGTTGTTCACTATCTTTAGTTATGGATATGGAACACAAAACACCCAAAAAATAGTTGTACTTGCTACTCATGGAGATGGGGAACCACCTGAAACCCTCGATGCTCGTTATGTGAAAAATATTAATCGCTGAGAAAACCCCATTCAACTGGATAATGGGAGTAACGTTGGATCAACGTGAATACTTTAGAGATTATCACTTGACACAAAAAGGGAAACTATTATGGGATGAAAGATATGTTGCATTGGTATGCTTGGAATTTATGCCAGAGATATGATTATACTTTTTTCTCTAGGATGAACGCTCCACACATTCCCTTTTCATGCAAATTTAGTGATAATGAAACCTGGGCTTCTTATGCTAATGGTAGATATGATTATTATGATGTGGAACGAATAGGAGAATTTTTTGCTTTTAAGGGTGCTTATGAAATTGAATCTTTGTTTGAAAAGTTTGAAGATTTTGATGATTCAGTTTATAGACCTAATTTTTTTCTATCCTTAAATATTGATATGATAATTATAAATACAATTCCAATATTGATGAATTTATTGAGAAAGTCTCCGCTGTCCAAGAAGAGACTAGCATTTTGCAGGAGTCTATGGAAGAAGGAATTGGTGAAAGTGTGAGCTCATTGGATGAAAAAGATGATGAGGAGAGCGAAAAACAAAAGGAAGAAGAGCGGACTAGCTACCCGTACCGACCTTCTAATGAGAGTAACTCTTCAACTCATGCATTGTTTAATTTCCCTTCATGCTTACCGAAGGATGAATGCTATGATAATTGCTATGATCCCGTTGATTCTTTTGAAATATCCCTTTTTGATGAATTTGACGATTGCTATGCTTGTGGCCATGATGGCAATTTGAATTATGATTATGGAGATGAACTTGCTATAGTTCCTTATGTTGAGAATGAAATTGTTGCTATTTCATACGTCTCCAACGTATCTATAATTTATGAAGTATTCATGCCATTATATTATCATTCTTGGATGTTTTACAATCATTTTATAGCAACTTTATATCATTTTGGGGCTAACCTATTGACCCAGTGCCCAGTGCCAGTTGTTGTTTTTTGCTTGTTTTTTACATCGCAGGAAATCAATATCAAACGGAGTCCAAACACCGTGAAACCTTTTGGAGATTTTTTATGGACCAGAACACCCAGGATGGGCCAGAGAAGCACCTGGGGGTGCCACGAGGGGGGGCACAACCCACCAGGGCATGCCCAGGTGGGTTGTGGCCACCTCAGTGGCCTCCTGCGCCCCCTCTTTACCCTATAAATTCCCAAAAAATCCAGAAACCCTGGGGGTTAACCTAAATCAGAAGTTCCGCCGTCGCAAGGCTCTGTAGCCACCGAAAACCAATCTAGACCCTGTTCCGGCAGTCTGTCGGAGGGGGGAATCATCACCGGTGGCCATCTTCATCATCCCGGCGGCCACCATGATGAGGAGAGAGTAGTCCACCCTCGGGGCTGAGGGCTTCTACCGGTAGCTATGTGTTTAATCTCTCTCTCTCTCTTGTGTTCTTGAGATGTCACGATATTGATGTATCGCAGGCTTTGTTAATATAGTTGGATCATATGGTGTTTTCCCCTATCTATCTTTTTGTGAATTGAGTGTTCCCTTTGAGATTTCATTTTATCGGATTTGAGAGCACTTGATATATGTCTTGCATATGAATACCCGTGGTGACAATGGGGTATTATATTGATTCACT
Organism: Triticum urartu; assembly: GCF_003073215.2. Lineage (NCBI taxonomy): Eukaryota > Viridiplantae > Streptophyta > Magnoliopsida > Poales > Poaceae > Triticum > Triticum urartu. The sequence continues at coordinate 287,192,102 of NC_053028.1, forward strand.
TGGTATATGTTTGGGCACTCAACTCGCGGATTCCCGAGGTGACATTGGGGTAATTTATTCATAGGGGTTGATGCACGTTCTCGTCTTTGTTTCTCTGGTAGAAATCTTGGGGCACTCTTTGAAGTTCTTTGTGTTGGATTGAATATTATGAATCTGAATTTCTTTGGTGTTATTTTAGTACGAACTCTTGGTTAGATCGATCGGAAAGAATAGCTTCGTGTTATTTTAGTATGAACTCTAGGATAGATTGATCGGAAAGAATAGCTTTGAGGTGCTTTCATACCCTACAAAATATTTTGTCTTATGTTCTCCGCTAGATAGGAACTTTGGAGTGATTCTTCGTTCCACGCTGAGGGACGGTTATATGATCTAGTTATATTAGCACTGTTGAGAGATTGCACTAGCGAAAGTATGGACCCTAGGCCTCATTTTCAAGCATTGCAATGCCGTTTTTGTGCTGGTTTACTATTTTCTACATTGCTTTTCTTATTTATTCAGATTATAAAAATATATTTCTACCATCTGTATTACACTTTTATCACCATCTCTTTGCTGAACTAGTGCACCTATACAATTTGCCATTGTATTAGGTGTGTTGGGGACACAAGAGATTTCTTGTATTTGGTAGCAGGGTTGTTTGAGAGAGACCATCTTCATCCTATGCCTCCCATGGATTGATAAACCTTAGGTCATCCACTTGAGGGAAAATTGCTACTGTCCTACAAAACTTGCGCTTGGAGGCCCAACATATGTCTACAAGAATAAATTTGCGTAGTAGACATCAAGATCTTTTCTGGCGTCGTTGCCGAGGAGGTGAGTGCTTGAAGGTATATCTTTAGATCTTGCAATCGAATCTTTTAGTTTCTTGTTTTATCACTAGTTTGGTTTATAAAAATAAAACTACAAAAAATGGAATTGAGGCTGCATCATATTATTCATCTTTATAATGTCTTTCGTGAAAATGATGGAAAGGAAAATTTTGATCAATTGATAGAAGAGGAATTATATAAAATGTTTGACAAAAAATCTTTGAATTATGAGCATGATTGAAATGTTGTTAGTATGAATTCTTTGAGTATCCATGATTCTAGTGATATGCAAAGCCGTAAGCTTTGGGATGCTATGTTTCATGAAGATGATATTTTTAGTCCCCCAAGATTTGATGTGCAAATTTGTTATAATGGTAGCATGCCTCCTATCTATGATGATTATGATGATGACATGTATGTTACAGAGAATAATAATAACCATGAAACTTGTTATCATGATTTTACTGCTCAAATTGATCATGCCAATCAAATATCTCATGATAGTTATTTTGTTGAATTTGTTCCCACTACTATTGATGAGAATAAATTTGCTTATGTGGAGAGTAAAAAAATTTCTATGCTTATGCATCGTGAAAAGAGTACTTTATGTGATAGTTATATTGTTGAATTTCTTCATGATGCTACTGAAAATTATTATGAGGGAGGAACTTATGCTTGTAGGAATTGCAATAATATCAAGTTTCCTCTCTATGTGTTGAAAGTTTTGAAGTTATGCTTGTTTTACCTTCCTATGCTAGTTGATTCTTGTTCCAATAAGTTGTTTTCTCACAAAATCCCTACATATAGGAAGTGGATTAGAATTAAATGTGCTTGTCATGTGCTTCATGATGATCTCTTTGTGTTTCAATTCTTATCTTTTATGCGAGGATCATTGAAGTCATCATGCCTAGCTAAAAGGCATTAAAGAAAAGCGCTTGTCGGGAGACAACCCAACATTTTTACCTACTGTTTTTGTGTGTTCACATGATTATGCTACTGTAGTAATCATGCTTTATTGCCTTTGTTTAAATAAAGTTCCAAGTAAGACCTTTGGGATGGCTTACAGTGATAGTTGATTTGATCTTGCTGAAAAACAGAAACTTTTGCGCTCAGGAAAACAATTCTCATTTTTAACATAAGCTTGATAAAATGCTGATTATTTTTGAAGAAGATTAAAAGACAAATTCCCCAGGTTTTGCTATTTTTTCAGAATTTTTGGAGTAGCAGAAGTATGCTTGGAGTACAGATTACTACAGACTGTTCTGTTTTTGGCAGATTCTGTTTTCAATGCATAGTTTGCTTGTTTTCTAGTTTCCATGGCTTATATTTATCAATATAAATTATGGAAATGATATGCTACATTACGCATTGTGTGAGAACAATTATGAACCTTGTCTTTGAAAGTACCAAAAGTAAAATGGTTTTCTCTTTATCATACTAACCTATCTCACAAAGTTCCGTTAAGTTTTGTGTGATTGAAGTTTTCAAGTTTTGGGTGACATGTCGATATGAGGAGAATAAAGAGTGAGAAGACCCTAAGCTTGGGGATGCACAAGGCACCCCAACGTAATATTGTAACATCCCAAATTTTCAATTTGGAATGTTATACATAGGTCATCATTGCATATCATATTTTATTGCATTTTGGTTGATCCTAGAAATTCTACAAGGACCACGGAGAGAGTTGGGAATTTCGTTATTTTCATATTTGAGTTTTTCTCAAATTTTGAAAAGAGTATCATTTGGTTTTAATTATTTATATCTTCAAATATTTCTAATACGAATGACTTCTCCAAATAAAGAAATATTGGAGGAAAAATATTAAAATCAAATAAGTATTTTATTTGGACTTTTTTTTGCTATTTTATTTGAATTAGGAAAAATATGCATTTTTCAAAATTTCATTAGAGGCCCAAATAAATGTTCATTTTGTCCGCAATATTATTAGAGGACCGTGAAAATTTATTTCAGGATTTTTGGACTCCGTTTAGTATTTCTTTTATTAGCTTTTCTACGTCGGGATTATTTAAAAAGAAAAGGTAAACTGACGTAACGGGTCGTGTCCGTCCCGGACACCTCGCCCCGGTCGGCCCTTTCAAGGCCGAGGCCTCGCCCCGCTAGCCCAGCCGCCGCCGCCCCCATTCCGCCGCCGGAGCCGCCGCCCGCCGCCACCGATCCTGCCGTTGCCGAGGTAGCCGCTACCGCCGACTTGGCTTTCTCGGGAAAACCGTCGGGTTTTTTTTCGAAACCCTAGATCTAGTTTTTTTTAGTTTCGGTTCGGTTATTTTTGGTTTAGTTAAATAGAAGACGTTCATCCGTATGTTCGTTTTAACGAATGCTGTTCATCAGTTAGCCGCAGACAGCGAACATTCGTTCGTTAGCCTGTTCGTCTCATTTTTTCCAGGGTTTTTCCGCGATTATTTTCGATCGTGATTTCTGCCCTAATCTTCGTTTTAGTTTATCTTTTCGCTCGTTTATCCAAATCTGGTGAAACAAGCGCCTAGATCTTCGTCTCGATGCCCTCTTTTTGTTTAACCAACTTGAACAAGATTTTGGTACAGTAAAAGTTGACTTTAGTCCAGATTAGTAAACGGATCTTGTTTCTTTCGTAGTTTGAGTTTCGTTGCTCCGTTTGATTTGATTCTTTTTGCAAACCGGAGTTCTTCAGTTGAACTTTCTAGTTAGATCTTATTATTTGAGTTTTATCTGTGGTTTTAGTTGAGTGCTTATGTATGCTATTGTTTGTTTGCGATAGAATTCCTGGAGTGCGAAGTGTGCTACTACAAGTCTCTAGGTTTTGCGGATCATCAGCAAGGCAAGTTCACACTTTGATCATACTTTTCATACCTAGTTTTTATGCATTAGTTTCAACCCTCAAACATTGCATGAGTAGGATCTCTTAACATGTGGGTTTTGGGAAGTAGACGATGAGGTAGAACCTATTGCCCTTTTTTTATCAAACCCTTGGGAGTTACTTCTACGTTATGCTTATATCACCATGCTATAATCATAGACATGGATTGGGTTTGAGAGTATCCATGACAGATGTGAGATTGTTAATTAATGGTTAACTTAAGGTGGCTACTTAAACACACATCTGGGTGGATTGGTTGCGGGCACCTGGAGAATCCAGGGTTGTCCTAGGATATCCCGGAGTACCCGTGTGATAATCCTATGGTTCTCCACCCTGGCTCAAAGGGATCATAAGATTATTCATGCTAGAAACTTCAGTGTGCAGCCACAAGCTATTATGGGCTCTAGCATAGTGGAGTAAGTTGCATGACCTCTTCAAGTGGTAGGCTAGCAGATGTAGGGGATGTAGGTTGGTATGGTCAACCCGGGGTTAGAGTTAATGCTTCTGAAAAACTGTGTCTCAACCATCCATTTCTCAAACACCATGTAGTGCGAGAAATCCAACGGAGGAGATCGAGTCTTGTGGGGAAAATGCGCAAACCTTTGAAGAGTGTACAAACTAATCATGGTTAGTCGTGTCCCCGGTTATGGACAACTTGAGTATCTGGCACTTGAGTTATTGATTTGATCTCATCACTCTAAGTTAATTTGGTGGGTTGATAATGATTAGTTTAATTGGGATTGAGTTGGAAGAACCTTCTCAATGTTTCAACCACCATGATAGTTAAATAATATATATTCCTTTGTTGTAGGGAAAAATTGGTGTTTCGCAAAAACTATATAACCACAGAGCCTCCACCAGCCATATATGCATGTAGTGATAGCATTTATCTGTTCTTTTCTCTACTGTGTTATATTGCCAGCATATTCCATGTGCTGGTCCATTTCGGGCTGCAATGTATGATGTTGCAGACTTTTCAGACGAAGAGTAAGGTGCGCTAGGTGGTTTGTCGTGCACTCAGCTATGCCATTGGAGTTGATGGACTCACTTTATCTTCCAAGCCTTCTGTTGTTATCTTACTTAGATGGCCTTAAGCCATATTTATTGTAATAAGTTCTCTTTTTGAGACTATCGATGTAATAAGTGTGTGATTGCTACTCTGTTATAAATCCATTCGAGTACTGTGTGTGTCAGCATTACTGATCCAGGGATGACACTGAAGCACAGAGACTTGACCGTCTGAGGTCGGGTCGCTACGAGATGGTATCAGAGCACACGCTGAATGTAGGACACGACCACTAAGATGAGCCATAGGTCACTCTTCGCTACCCATTTCTGACTTCTCTCCATTTTCTACACTGTAGGACGGCGGACACGAGGAATAAGTTTACATAGTCGGATGAAGACACGCCTTTTGGGCGACACTTGTAGGAAGTCACTAGGTACCTGAACATTGGGATACAAAGCTTCACCGGGATCTACACCGCCACACTACCAGAACAGGAGCATTGGATGATTCGATTTCAAGTTCCAGGAAGGACATTCACGCCAGTAACAGAGCACATAGAGTTTTCCTTTGATGCACCAACCTGGAGTCTAGGCAAGAGCATGGCAGCCCACATTGTCATGGGACGCATCGGTGAAGTTTATCACAAGGAGCTTAAGGACACTATCTATGAGATATGTGGGCACTGAGATGAGCAATGGGAGATGATCAGCACCAGGAAGGACAAGTCCATTGCAGCCTTCATCCAGGAGTTAAATCATCACATTCGTCGCCAGGAGAACCCGATGTGCGCAAGCATGATAGATCTGAAGAAGTTGATGACTAGGAACATGGAGCTGGAAGAGGAACTCAAGTCTACACGCGACGGATACAAGGAGGAAATCATCATACTAGTGGAGAAGAATGACGACCTGACAAGGAAGCTAGGAGTATTCATGGGAGACCCTGCGCCAGTAGGAGATGATGACCACCCCAAGGACTACATCATCATCGACGACACCGACTCCGACCCCAGTGATGATGATTACGAAGACGAAGCCAGAGAAGATATCATGGAATCTTCTACCGATCAAACTTTCTAGTAGACCACCATATTATTAGTTGTATTCCCCCATGTATATATTAGTAGTCTGAGCACTGTAACGATAGTTAGATCGATTGTATGCCCTTGATTGATTCTGTTTTGGAGTGATATCGATTGTGTTTGTCTCATGTGCATATGGGTAGTGCTTTCTCATTACACCTCATTCTATTCTAATCTCTCCCCTCTAAACCCATCAGATGCCTCCGAGACGTGACCCCGGATTTGCCTTCCCACCGGAGCTCACTCAGTTGATCCAGCAGCAAAATACACTGATGTAGTTGCTAGTTCAGAATCAGGGCAACAACAACAACAACAATAACAACAAGCCACCACCACCACCTCTAGTTGACAACTTAGCCCGTTTTCTGAGGTTACAACCACCGGTGTTTTCCAGTAGCACCAAGCCCATAGCTGCGGATGACTGGCTACATAGGATTGGAAGGGAGTTAACCACTGCCGGTTGCACAGATGCTGAGAAGGTGTGTTTTGCCACACACCAATTGGATGGACCCGCAGTCGCATGGTGGGAGAATTACACAACCACTTTCCCCATAGCCAATTTTACTTGGGAGCAGTTTCAGCAAGAATTCTGCACTGCTCATGTCCCGACTAGAGCTATGAGCATGAAGAAGCGTGAGTTTCGCAACTTACGCCAGGGCAACCGTACTATAGGGCAGTACGTGGAGGAGTTTAGCAAGCTAGCCCATTATGCCCCAGATGACATGGCCACCGATGTCGCGAAACAGGAGAAGTTTATGGAAGGGCTAAATGATGAGAGGAGTATGCAGTTGATGGTGGCAACATTCAACAACTACCAGGAGTTGGTAGACAAGGCTCTTATGATTGAAGGGAAGCCGCGGCAGATTGAGAGCCGCAAGAGGAAGTATGGACAGGGGAAGTACAGCTCAGGAGCTCAGCAGAAGCCTCGTTTCACCCCGAATTCGGGATGATTTACCCATAACCATGGAGGCCATACTCACAATGGAGGAAGTTCGCATAACCACAGTGGCTCCAAGAATGGAAACGGGAATGGAGCAGGCAGCAATCAGAACCGCTCTAACCCAGCAATGCCCGCCAAGAAGGATCTAAGTCACATTACTTGTTTCAAGTGTGGGAAGACTGGACATTACGCCACTGGATGTTCTAAAGCAAAGAATGGTAATGGCAATGGAAGCTCTGGGAATAAGCCCAACCCTTTCAACAGGGGACAAGTGAACCACGTGAACGTGGAGGAGGTTGAAGAGCAGCCAGATGCATTCATCGGCAAGTTTTTGGTTAAGTCATTTACCGCTCTCGTTCTTTTTGATACTGGTGCATCACATTCATACATTTCAAGGGGATTTGTGGACAAGTTTAAGTTACCCACCCTAGCCCTTAGGACACCTTTTCTAGTGAGCTCACCGGATGCAGAGTATATGGCCAGCCGATGGTGCGATCGGTTACCCTTAACCATTGGTAGCCAGGTTTTCCCCTCAGACCTTATAATTCTAGAGTCACAAGGATTGGATGTGATACTAGGAATGGATTGGTTATCGAAGTATGGATGAAACATTGATTGTGTTAGTAGGTCAATTCTACTCACCACACTGGAGGGACAAAGGATTAAGTATGTATCCAGGCATACTCCTAAGAGTACTCACGTAAATTCCCTCACGGGAGTTGTTCAGGAAGAAGTGCCTGTAGTGAAGGATCCGGATGTATTTCCAAGGAACTACCAGGCATGCCCTTGGATCGAGACATTGAGTTTTTGATAGAGTTATTGCCAGGCACCAGACCAATATCAAAGAGACCATACCAGATGCCCCAAATGATCTAGAGGAGATTAAGAAATATATTAAGGAGTTATTGGAGAAAGGTTACATTCGACGAAGTTCGTCACCATGGTGAGCCCCAATGCTCTTGGTTGAGAAGAAGGATAAATCTCCGAGAATGGTTGTTGATTATCGCGCATTGAATGAAGTGACGATCAAGAACAAGTACCCACTGCCGATGATCAGTGATTTGTTTGATCAGTTGCAAGGAGCTAAAGTATTTTCCAAGATCGATCTGCGATCAGGATACCACCAGGTGAAGATTCGAGAACAGGACATACCTAAGACAGCTTTCACCACAAGGTACGGGATGTATGAGTACACAGTTATGTCATTCGGATTGACTAACGCCCCTGCCTATTTCATGAGTATGATGAACAAGGTGTTCATGGAGTTCTTGGATAAGTTTGTTGTGCTGTTCATTGATGACATTTTGGTATACTCGAAGCTCAGGGAAGCTCAGGGAACATCAGTTATACGCCAAGTTCAGCAAGTGTGAGTTTTGGTTGAAGGAAGTTGGATTCCTTGGACATGTTATATCAGGAGAAGGTATAGCAGTAGACCCTACTAAGGTTCAGTCAGTTACTGAGTGGTTGGCACCCACCTCAGTAGGAGAGATCCGCACTTTTCTAGGACTCGCGGGATATTATTGGAGATTCATTGAGAATTTCTCTAAGATTGCACAGCCCATGATAGAGCTATTGAAGAAGGACACCAAGTTTAAATGGATGGATGAATGTGAGGCAAGTTTTCAGGAGTTGAAGAAACGTTTGACTGTGGCCCCAGTGCTGATTCTGTCAGATATACGTAAGGATTTCCAAGTGTATTGCGACACGTCTCGCTTAGGACTTGGAAGTGTACTTATGCAAGACGGAAGAGTTGTTTCGTATGCCTCACGACAGCTTCGACCGCATGAATTAAATTATGTCACGCATGATTTGGAGTTAGCAGCTGTAGTGCATGCACTCAAAACCTGGAGACATTTTCTTATTGGAAACCACTGTGATGTGTACACAGATCATAAGAGTTTGAGTTACATTTTCACACAGAAGGAGTTGAATCTCGGGCAAAGGAGATGGTTGGAGCTCATAAAGGATTACGATATGAAGTTGCACTATCATCCAGGAGAGGCCAATGTCGTAGCAGACGCTTTGAGCCGGAAGAGTTACGCCAACACGTTCGTGAGCAGAGGATTACCAATGGAGTTAGCTGAAGATCTCAGGGAGCTACGTATGGAGATAGTCCCTAGAGGTTTTGTTGCAGCATTGGAAATTCAGTCAACATTATTGGGAGAAAATCGAGAAGCTCAGAAGCATTATAAGGAAATTGCTAAGATAAAGGAGAAGATGAGCAAAGGAAAGGCAAAAGGTTTTCGTGAGGATGAGCACGACACCTTCTGGTTTGAGGACCGTGTATATGTGCCCAATAATGCGGAGATCAGGAAGTTGATACTTCAGGAAGCTCATGACTCGCCATACTTGATACACCCCGGAAACACCAAGATGTATTTGGATTTGAAGGAACATTTCCGGTGTACTTGAATGAAGAAAGATATTGCCGAATATGTAGCAGTATGTGATGTATGTCAGAGAGTGAAGGCGGAACATTAGAAGCCAGCAGGATTACTGCAGCCTATGCCAATACTCGAATGGAAGTGGAACAAGCTTGGCATGGATTTTATCACCGGTTTACCCAGGACCTGATCGGGATATGATTCTATCTGGGTAGTAGTGGATCGTCTGACCAAAGTATCTCACATTATCCCAGTGAAGACCACCTATACAAGTGCAAAGTTGGCCAAGATATACATGACCAGGATCGTATGTCTGCACGGAGTTCCAAGGACCATCGTATCAGATAGAGGAACACAATTTACTTCAAAGTATTGGCACCAGCTGCACCAGACTTTGGGTACCAGGCTAGAATTCAGTACAACTTTTCATCCACACACAGATGGACAGACCGGGAGAGTCAATCAGATTCTATAGGACATGTTGAGAGCTTGTGCGCTAGATTATGGATCTAGTTGGGATGGTAACTTGCCCTACGCGGAGTTCTTATACAACAACTACCAGGCCAGTTTAAAGATGACACCTTTCGAAGCTTTGTATGGAAAAAGGTGCAGGACGCCATTGATGTGGGATGAAGTTGGAGACCGCCAGTTGTTTGTGTCGGTGTTCTGGGAACGGGGGTCCCTAGACTTGCCTGCCTGCGGCCCGCGGCGCCGTGGAGCCAGCAGGCCGTACGACCCATCTTCATCAACAAAGCATCCAAGATCCTCGCGAGGCGGATGACGCAAGACCTCCTCCCGAGCGGTCTAGTCAGGCAGGCTCGCGAGGGGCAGAGATATCAAGGCGAGGCAAACCTCACGAGGCTCTCGTGACGTGAGCCATGACGATCGACACTAGGCGGGCGCCAGGCGAGCGCCAGCGCGCGCAGCGTCCTTGTTTCCTCTTTGGTGCAAAGGGGGCAGACGCAACCGTGGAGTAGCGAGGCATTAGACAAAGGTTGCCATTTTGTTGCAACAAGACCAAGACCATGGACTGCAAGTCGGAGGTCATCGTGGAGCCCAAGACGGCGTCACCCCCAGAGCCTTGCACAGGCACAGACTACCTTTTGTTAGGATAGCTTGTACTAGCTGTCCCCCTTCAAATTAGCCCGCCATTGTTGGCTCCCTTCCCGCTCAATATTTGGGAAGAGGACCAGGGCCTCTATAAATGGGACTAGCCACCACAGTAGAGGAGAGACAGGACTAGAGAGGGGATCAGACCGAGGGAGATCTGATGAGACCGAGGGAGGATCAGACCTAGAGATCTCATCAGACCCAGAGATACACACAAGTCCGAAAGCACAAGAACACCTCAACCTTAGGAGGCTGTTCTCCCCTTGTATTGTTCATCGTCAGCCCAAAAGAGGCAATCCACCACCACCACACTGGAGTAGGGTATTACACCACAACGGTGGCCCGAACCAGTATAAACCCCATGTATTTTGATAACCCACAAGTATAGGGGATCGCAACAGCTTTCGAGGGTAGAGTATTCAACCCAAATTTATTGATTCGACACAAGGGAGCCAAAGAATATTCTCAAGTATTAGCAACTGAGTTGTCAATTCAACCACACCTGGAAACTTGGTATCTGCAGCAAAGTGTTTAGTAGCACAGTAATATGATAGTGGTGGTAGCGGCAACAAAAGTAAAGATAGCAAAAGTAATGTTTTTGGTATTTTGTAGTGATTGTAACAGTAGCAGCGGGAAAGTAAATAAGCGAGAACCAGTATATGGAAAACTCGTAGGCACCGGATCAGTGATGGATAATTATGCCAGATGCGGTTCATCATGTAACAGTCATAACATAGGGCGACACAGAACTAGCTCCAATTCATTAATGTAATGTAGGCATGTATTCCGTATATAGTAATACGTGCTTATGGAAAAGAACTTGCATGACATATTTTATCCTACCCTCCCGTGGCAGCGGGGTCCTATTGGAAACTAAGGGATATTAAGGCCTACTTTTAATAGAGAACCGGAACAAAGCATTAGCACATAGTGAATACATGAACTCCTCAAACTATGGTCATCACCGGGAGTGGTCCCGATTATTGTCACTTCGGGGTTGCCGGATCATAACACATAGTAGGTGACTATAGACTTGCAAGATAGGATCAAGAACTCAAATATATTAATGAAAACATAATAGGTTCAGATCTGAAATAATGGCACTCGGGCCCTAGTGACAAGCATTAAGCATAGCAAAGTCATAGCAACATCAATCTTAGAACATAGTGGATACTAGGGATCAAACCCTAACAAAACTAACTCGATTACATGATAAATCTCATCCAACCCATCACCGTCCAGCAAGCCTACGATGGAATTACTCACGCTCGGCGGTGAGCATCATGAAATTGGTGATGGAGGATGGTTGATGATGACGACGGCGACGAATCCCCCTCTCCGGAGCCCCGAACGGACTCCAGATCAGCCCTCCCGAGAGGTTTTAGGGCTTGGCGGCGGCTCCGTATCGTAAAACGCGATGATTTCTTCTCTCTGGTTTTTTTCTCTCCAAAAGCAAATATATAGAGTTGGAGTTGGCGTCGGAGGGCATCCAGGGGGCCCACGAGGTAGGGGGGCGCCCCCACCCTCGTGAGAAGGGTGTGGGCCCCCTAGTCTTCATCTTTGGCGAGGATTTTTTTTCTAAGATGTTCCGTGGAGTTTCAGGTGATTCCGAGAATATTTGTTTTCTACACATAAAACGACATCATGGCAATTCTGCTAAAAACAGCGTCAGTCCGGGTTAGTTCCATTCAAATCATACTAGAGTCCAAAACAAGGGCAAAAATGTTTGGAAAAGTAGATACGGCGGAGACGTATCAACTCCCCCAAGCTTAAACCCTTGCTTGTCCTCAAGCAATTCAGTTGACAAACTGAAAGAAAGAAAGAAAGAAAAACTTCTACAAACTCTGTTTGCTCTTGTTGTTGTAACTATGTCAAGCCAGCATTCAAGTTTTCAACATAGATCATAACTAACCGTATTTGCAATAATTCTCAGGTCTCATAATTACTCATATCAATAGCATAATCAACTAGCAAGTCATAATAATAAATCTCGGATGACAGCACTTTCTCAAAACAATCATAATATGATATAACAAGATGGTATCTCGCTAGCCCTTTCTGAGACCGCAAAACATAAATGCAGAGCACCTTTAAAGATCAAGGACTGACTAGACATTGTAATTCATGGTAAAAGAGATCCAATCATAGTCATAACCAATATAAATTAACAGTGATGAATGCAAATGATAGCTGTGCTCTCCAGCTAGTGCTTTTTAATAAGAGGGTGATGACTCAACATAAAAGTAAATGGATAGGCCCTTCACAGAAGGAAGCAGAGATTTGTAGAGGTGCTAGAGCTCGGTTTTGAAATAGAGATAAATTGTATTTTGAGCGGTATACTTTCATTGTCAACGTAACAACTAAGAGATGGCGATATCTTCCATGCTAAACACATTATAGGCGGTTCCCAAACAGAATGGTAAAGTTTATACTCCGCCTCCACCAACAAGCATCAATCCATGGCTTGCTCGAAACAACGAGTACCTCCAACATACATCAGGTCCCAGGGGGAGTTTTGTTTGCAATTAATTTTGATTTAGTTTGCATAAAGCATGGGACTGGGCATCCCGGTGACCAGCCATTTTCTCGTGAGTGAGGAGCGGAGTCCACTCCTCTTGAGAATAACCCACCTAACACGGAAGATAAGGACAACCTTGGTTGATACATGAGCTATTCGAGCATACAAAACAGAATGATTATTTGAAGGTTTAGAGTTTGGCACATACAAATTTACTTGGAACGGCAGGTAGATACCGCATATAGGAAGGTATGGTGGACTCATCTGGAATAACTTTGGGGTTTAAGGGATTGGATGCACAAGCAGTATTCCCGCTTAGTACAAGTGAAGGCTAGCAAAAGACTGGGAAGCAACCAACTAGAGAGCGACAACAGCCATGTACATGCATTAAAATTAATAAACATTGGGTGCAAGCATGAGTAGGATATAATCTACCATGAACATAAATATCGTAAAGGCTATGTTGATTTTGTTTCAACTACATGCGTGAACATGTGCCAAGTCAAGTCACTTAAATCATTCAAAGGAGGATACCACCCCATCATACCACATCATAACCATCTCAATAGCATGTTGGCACACAAGGTAAATCATCATAACTCATAGCTAATCAAGCATGGCACAAGCAACTATGAACTCTAACTATCATTGCAAACATGTTTATTCATAATAAGCTGAATCAAGAACGAGGGACTCATCATATTTACAAAAACAAAAGAGGTCAAGTTCATACCCGCTTTTCTCATCTCAGTCAGCCCATCATATATCATCATAATTGCCTTTCACTTGCAAGACCGAACGGTGTGAATAATAATAAGAGTGTACGTGCATTTGACTAAGCTGGAATCTGCGAGCATTCAATAAACAGGAGAAGACAAAGCGATATGGGCTCTTGGTTAAATCAACAATAATGCATATAAGAGCCAGTTCAACAATTTAATTATGGTCTTCTCCTACTGACGCCCAAATAAAAGAAAAGAAATAAAACTATTTACACGGGAAAGCTCCCAACAAGCAAAAGAAGAACGGGAACTATTTTGGGGTTTTCTTTTTAATTATTACTACTACAGCAGAAAAATAAACTACTACTAATTTTTTTGGTTTTCTTAAGGTTTAACAAATACACAAGAATAAAGCTGGAAAAATAAAATAAACTAGCATGGATATTACAATGAAGAAGTATGACCACCGCCATCTAGCAATGAGTGTGTGTGAACATAAATGTAATGTCGGTGAGAAATACGTACTCCCCCAAGCTTAGGCTTTTGGCCTAAGTTGGTCTATGGCCATGGCTGGCCTGGTGGATATCCATAATAAAGTTGTTGGGTTCGTACTGTGATGAGGAAGAAGAAGGCTCTGATTGCCACTGGCTGGCAATCATCTCCGGATCCCACTGATAGTTAGACTGTCGTGCAGGATCAAATTGTGGTTCTGGTTCTGTCTCCTCAGCGGGTGCAGGGTTCCGGTAGGTGTGAATAGCCGTCAACGGAACAAGGTACGTACCTACAGTCAAATCAAACAAAGAAGGAGCAGGCAGGATAATAGACTTAGGGTGATGTTTGTTAAAGAACAATTGATATTTAAGCTCTCCTGCCCTATTCTTAACAATAAAATCATGTGCCACCATACTTTCATGATCTAGATAAACATGGGGCAGCACCTTTTCTTCCTTCTCAGCATGCCTAATAGGTATGTTAAAATGTGCAGCTAGGCGTGTAGCATAGATGCCTCCAAAAATGCGACCCTTAGTACGGTTCATACTTAACCGTCTAGCAATAATACCGCCCATACTAAAAGTGTTATCACTGTATAAACCGTGGTGCAGAATAATTATATCAGGGATACTAATGTTTCCATAGTTTCAGCATCCAATTAAACAACGACTAGCAAATAATGCAAAGTAACATAAAACAGGAAAAATGTATGCTAGTGATTCGTGCATCGGAAACCTTCCTAGTTTCTCCTACAATGATAGTATCAATAAACCCACCCACATCATCATAATGTGGTTCTTCTGTCTTGCCCTCAAAAGGGACTAAACAAATCCGACAGAAATCATAAAGTGACATCTCCTTATGCTCATCATATAAATGAAACTCCATCGTAGGTGGTCAGTTCCAAGAATGAAAATGAAAGTTTTGCACAAAAGTATTTGTGAGTAAGAGATACTGATCGCATTGGTCATGGAGGAAAGCGGTGAGGCCTGTGTTGTGAGCCAATTCATGAAAATCTTCATAGATACCAGCTGCTCTCAAGAAATCATCAGAAGGCCATTCACACGCCCGAATCTTCGCGGTGCGCGGCAAATTATACTTAGGTTTTGGTGCCTTTTCCTTCGAGCTTTGGCTCGATGAGCCCCTCAAAAATCTCCTCATTATTTTTCTGAAATAATCTGAAATTTTTAGTAACTTCAAACAAAAAGTGAACCAACTTCAATAATATTGATAGCAACTACTCCTACAAGTGCCTAGAGCCTATATCAAGCATTAGAACTACTTGGAACCATATAAATTTGACATGCAAGCTCAAGAACATGGTCACCTATGCAGCACAAATTTGCAAAGAATAAAGCACTAGAACAAAAACTAATTGGACCAATGGAGGAGTCACATACCAAGGAACAATCTCCCCAAGCAGTTTTGCGAGAGGTTCTTTGAGAAAGGAGATCGAAAATCATAGCAAAACTGGCTGGAACTCGTGCTTGAGTTGGTTTTTCGGGTTTGTGTGAGACATAGGAAGAAGATGGGTGCTGGGATAAGTGGAGGAGGGCCACCGTGGGCCCACGAGGCAGGGGGGCGCGCCCTAGAGGGGGGCGCGCCCACCACCCTCGTGGCCAGGTGGCAGCTCCTCCCACGGTAATTTTTGCACAGTAAATCCTCAAATATTCCCCAAAAAATCATATTAAATTGGCATGGCATTCTGAGGACTTTTATTTTCGGGATATTTTTATGTTGCACGGATAAGTTAGGAAACAGACAGAAGAATACTATTTCTACTTTATTTAATATAAATAACAGAAAGTAAAAGTGGGGTACAGAAGGTTGTGCTTCTAGTTTCATCCATCTCATGCTCATAAAAAACAATCCACTAACAAGGTTGATCAAGTCTTGTTAACAAACTCATTCCGATAATCATGAAACCGGAGAAATTTCGAATAACACAAAGTTACCTCAACGGGAATATGCACATCCCCAATAATAAGAATATCATATTTCTTCTTGACAGTAGGAAGAGGAAATTCAAAACCTCCAAATATAATCGATGGAATTTTTCCAATAGAGTTGATACTATGAACTTGAGGTTGTTTCCTCGGAAAGTGTACCGTATGCTCATTACCATTAACATGAAAAGTGACATTGCCTTTGTTGCAATCAATGATAGCCCCTGCAGTATTAAGAAAAGGTCTTCCAAGAATAATAGACATACTATCATCCTCGGGAATATCAAGAATAACAAAATCCATTAAAATAGTAACGTTTGCAACCACAACAGGCACATCCTCACAAATACCGACAGGTATAGCAGTTGATTTATCAGCCATTTGCAAAGATATTTCAGAAGGTGTCAACTTATTCAAGTCAAGTCTACGATATAAAGAGAGAGGCATAACACTAACACCAGCTCCAAGATCACATAAAGCAGTTTTAATATAATTTCTTTTAATGGAGCAAGGTATAGTAGGTACTCCGGGATCTCCAAGTTTCTTTGGTATTCCACCCTTAAAAGTATAATTAGCAAGCATGGTGGAAATTTCAGCTTCCGGTATCTTTCTTTTATTAGTAATGATATCCTTCATATATTTAGCATAAGGATTTGTTTTGAGCACATCAGTTAATCGCATACACAAAAAGATAGGCCTAATCATTTCAGCAAAGCGCTCAAAATCCTCGTCATCCATTTTCTTGGATGGTTTCGGAGGAAATGGCATGGGTTTCTGAACCCAAGGTTCCCTTTCTTTACCATGTTTCCTAGCAACAAAGTCTCTTTTATCATAACATTGATTCTTTGATTGTGGGTTATCAAGATCAACAGCAGGTTCAATTTCTACATCATTGTCATTACTAGGTTGAGCATCGTCATGAACATCATCATTAATATTTTCATTAGGTTCATGTTCATTACCAGATTGTGTTTTAGCATCAGACATAGAAATATCATTTGGATTATCAGGTGGTCCAGCAATAGGTTCACTAGAAGTTTGCACAGTTCTATCATTTTCTTCTTCTTCTTTTTAGAAGTACTAGGAAGATCAATATTATTTCTTTGAGAATCTTGCTCGATTCTCTTAGGGTGGCCTTTAGGATACAAAGGTTCCTGAGTCATTCTACCAGTTCTAGTAGCCACTCTAACAGCATAATCATTTTTCTTACTATTCATTTCATCAAGCACTTCTTTTTGAGCCTTAAGTACTTGTCCTACTTGAGTGGTAACAATAGAAGCATGTTTGCTAACAAGTTTAAGTTCACCTTTAATATTAGCCATATAATCACCCAAGCGTCTAATCATATAAGTATTTTCTTTTAATTATCTACCAAAATAAGCATTGAAGTCGTCTTGATTAAACATAAAGTTATCAAACTCATCCAAGCACTGACTAGTAATTTTAGTAGGAGGGACTTCAACTTTATCATATCTATAGAGAGAATTTACCTTTACTACCTTTGTCGGGATATCGGGATCAGGAGGTTCTTCAATAAATAAAGAATTAAGATCATATGTTTCTTCAACAGGCGGTGAATTAAGACCATGTATTTCTTCAATAAGAGGTAAATTCTTAACATCTTCAGCCTTAATACCTTTCTCTTTCATAGATTTCTTTGCCTCTTGCATATCTTCGGGACTGAGGAATAGAACACCTCTCTTCTTCGGAGTTGGTTTAGGAATAGACTCAGTAATTGGAGCAGGAGCTGGGTCAGGAGGTGCCCAATTATTTTCATTTGTCAACATATTATTCAATAGAATTTCAGCTTCATCCGGTGTTCTTTCCCTGAAAAGAGAACCAGCACAACTATCTAGGTAATCTCTGGAAGCATCGGTTAGTCCATTATAAAATATATCAAGTATTTCAGGTTTCTTAAGAGGATGATCAGGCAAGGCATTAAGTAACTTGAGAAGCCTCCCCCAAGCTTGTGGGAGACTCTCTTCTTTAATTTGCACAAAGTTGTATATTTCCCTCAAAGCAGCTTGTTTCTTATGAGCAGGGAAATATTTAGCAGAGAAGTAATAAATCATATCCCGGGGACTACGCACACAACCAGGATCAAGAGAATTAAACCATATCTTAGCATCACCCTTTAATGAGAACGGAAATATTTTCAGTATATAAAAGTAACACGATCTCTCATCATTAGTGAATAGGGCAGCTGTATCATTTAACTTAGTAAGATGTGCCACAACAGTTTCGGATTCATAGCCATAAAACGGATCCGATTCAACCAAAGTAATTATATCAGGATCAACAGAGAATTCATAATCCTTATCAGGAACACAAATAGGTGAAGTAGCAAAAGCAGGGTCGGGTTTCATTTTATCTCTAAGTGATTCTTTGTTCCATTTAACTAATAACCTCTTAAGCTCATATCTATCTTTGCAAGCTAAAATAGGGGCAGAATATTCCATATCAAAAAGATAACCCTCAAGAATAACAAGCATATTTTCATCATCGCTATCATCATCGTATTCAGATTCAATAATTTCTTTTTCTCTAGCCCTAGCAATTTGTTCATCAAGAAATTCACCAAGGGGCATAGTAGTATCAGGCATAGAAGCAGTTTCATCATAAGTATCATGCATAGCAGAAGTGGCATCATCAATAACATGCGACATATCAGAACAAATAGCAGAAGCAGGTGTAGGTGTCGCTAACTTACTCATAACAGAAGGTGAATCAAGTGCAGAGCTAGATGGCAGTTCCTTACCTCCCCTCGTAGTTGAGGGATAGATCTTGGTTTTTGGATCTCTCAAGTTCTTCATAGTGATAAGCAGATATAAATCCCAAGTGAATCAAAGAATAAAGCTATGGTCCTCGGCAACGGCACCAGAAATTAGCCTTGATAACCCACAAGTATAGGGGATCACAACAGCTTTCGAGGGTAGAGCATTCAACCCAAATTTATTGATTCGACAAAAGGGGAGCCAATGAATATTCTCAAGTATTAGCAGCTGAGTTGTCAATTCAACCACACCTGGAAACTTAGTATCTGCAGCAAAGTGTTTAGTAGCATAGTAATATGATAGTGGTGGTAGCGGCAACAAAAGTAAAGATAGCAAAAGTAATGTTTTTGGTATTTTGTAGTAATTGTAACAGTAGCAGCGGGAAAGTAAATAAGCGAGAACCAGTATATGGAAACTCGTAGGCACCGGATCAGTGATGGATAATTATGCCGGATGCGGTTCATCATGTAACAGTCATAACATAGGGTGACACAGAACTAGCTCCAATTCATTAATGTAATGTAGGCATGTATTCCGTATATAGTCATACATGCTTATGGAAAAGGACTTGCATGACAACTTTTGTCCTACCCTCCCGTGGCAGCGGGGTCCTATTGGAAACTAAGGGATATGAAGGCCTCCTTTTAATAGAGAACTGGAACAAAGCATTAGCACATAGTGAATACATGAACTCCTCAAACTATGGTCATCACCGGGAGTGGTCCCGGTTATTGTCACTTCGGGGTTGCCGGATCATAACACATAGTAGGTGACTATAGACATGCAAGATAGGATCAAGAACTCAAATATATTCATGAAAACATAATAGGTTCAGATCTGAAATCATGGCACTCGGGCCCTGGTGACAAGCATTAAGCATAGCAAAGTCATAGCAACATCAATCTCAGAACATAGTGGATACTAGGGATCAAACCCTAACAAAACTAACTCGATTACATGATAAATCTCATCCAACCCATCACCGTCCAGCAAGCCTACGATGGAATTACTCACGCTCGGCGGTGAGCATCATGAAATTGGTGATGGAGGATGGTTGATGATGACGACGGCGACGAATCCCCCTCTCCGGAGCCCCAAACGGACTCCAGACCAGCCCTCCCGAGAGGTTTTAGGGCTTGGCGGCGACTCTGTATCGTAAAACACGATGATTTCTTCTCTCTGGTTTTTTTCTCTCCAAAAGCAAATATATATAGTTGGAGTTGGCGTCGGAGGGCATCCAGGGGGCCGACGAGGTAGGGGGCGTGCCCCCCCCCCCCCGAGAAGGGGGGGGGGCCCCCTGGTCTTCATCTTTGGCGAGGATTTTTTTTATTTTTTCAAAGATGTTCCGTGGAGTTTCAGGTCATTACGAGAATATTTGTTTTCTGCACATAAAACAACATCATGGCAATTCTGCTGAAAACAGCGTCAGTCCGGGTTAGTTCCATTCAAATCATACAAGTTAGAGTTCAAAATAAGGGCAAAAGTGTTTGGAAAAGTAGATACGACGGAGACGTATCATCTTTCTGTGTTGTGAGTTCGACGAGTTCGTCTGCAAGATATAGTGAGCTAGAGCGTAGATCGGTAGGAGGGGAAGACTTTGCGTGCACCCCAGTGTTCGAACCTTAAGGGTTTGCCAGAACCCCACATCCGACATTTAGCGCGCCAGGTAGGGGTGCGCCGGAGCTCCTCTCCACCAACCTGAGCCCTGCGCCGCCGCACTTCGCCCCCATGGCAGGTGCCCCGTCACCCACCTCTGCGGTCGACACCAGCAACAGGGAGTCTGGGTACCGAGCCCTGGCCCCCGCCCTTCAGCGAGTGCAGTGGCCAACCAAGTTCAAGCCAGAGATGCCGCCGCGTTACGATGGCGCGGCAGACCCGGCGCCGTTCCTGCTGGCGTATGAGGAGGCCGTCCTCGAAGCCGGGGCGACGACAAGATCATGGCCAATTAGTTCCCCATGGCCCTCGCCGGCGAGCCGCGCGCCTGGCTACTCAACCTCCCGGGATCCACGGTAGCATCCTGGGGGGAACTCCGCGACCTCTTCACCGCGCGCTATGTGGTGCCGGCGCACCACGCAGTCGCGGCACTGTTGGGTGGCTCTCAAGCACCACCTTCAGATCGCCATGTCAAACCTTTCTTCTCTCAAATTGGGGCAGCCACCAGGCGCCCGGGGGCTCCGCCGGGTTGGGCCGCGCCGGAGGCCGACCTCACCTTTGGCTCGGAAGACCACCCCGACTCCACCGCCGGCTCCGGGGCGCTCCCGATGCTCTGCACGCCCACCATCTGCAACGTGGCCGTTACCAAGACCCACGTCGACGGCGGCGCCGGTCTCAGCTTGCTCTCCGTAGAAGCCTTCAGCCTTCTTCATGTGCCGCTCGAGCGGCTCGGCCTCAGCAAGCCCTTCGTGGGTGTGGGTGGTGGAGCTTCCCACTCTCTGGGGCAGATCCGCCTCCCTATCACCTTTGGCACACGAGACAACTACTGCACCGAGCTGGTGGACTTTGACATCGCCCACATCGGTCTCCCGTACAATGCCATCCTCGGGTTCCCGGCCCTCGCTCAGTTCATTGCGGCGACTCACCCGGGCTACAACCTCATGAAGATGCCAGGGAGCAAGGGCATCCTCACCATCAAGGGGGACACTAAGGAGGCCGTGACGGTGCTCAGGCTCACCTTCAAGACCGCGGCAGCGGCGCAGCCAGCCGGCGCCGGTGCGCCCGAGGCCAAGGAGACCGCGCCCACCAAGAAGAAGCAGTTGTTCACCCAAGACAAGGAGGAGACCAAGCAGGTGCCAGTCAACGAGGACGGGTCTTCAGGAGCCACCTTCACCATAGGAACCGGCCTTGACCCGGGACAAGAAGAAGCTTTGGTGAGGTTTTTGCGCGCGAACAAGGAGATATTCGCGTGGGAGCCCAATCAACTAGTAGGGGTCCCAAGAGAGGTAATCCAGCATCACCTAAGGGTGTTCCCCAATGTACGCCCCGTGAAGCAGCGAGCAAGACGACAGTCCACTGAGAAACAGGCGGCAGGTACCATCCGAGAAGTTCGATACCCCGAATGGCTGGCGAACCCCATTGAGGTACCGAAGAAAGGGGGGAAGGAACGGATGTGCGTCGACTTCAACAACCTCAACAAGGCCTGCCCCCAAGATCCGTTCCCCCTTCCGCGCATCGATCAAATCGTCGACTCCACCGCCGAGTGCGATTTGTTGTGTTTCCTGGATGCGTTCTTTGGATACCATCAGATCAAGATGGCGGTGGAGGATGTGGAGAAGACGGCCTTCTTGACAATATGTGGGGTGTACTGCTACACCTGCATGCCTTTTGGCCTTCGCAACACGGGCGCAACCTTTCAGCGGCTGATGCATATCGCCTTGGGGCGGCAGCTCGGCAGGAACACAGAGGCCAAATATCGCGAGGCGAGGACATTGATCCAAGACTTGGAGGATACCTTTGAGAGTTTGCGCCGGGTGAACTTGAGGCTTAACCCAGAGAAGTGCGTGTTTGGCATCCCCTCTGGCAAGTGCTAGGGTTTCTCGTATCCCACAGAGGGATCGAGGCAAACCCGGAGAAGATCAAGGCCATCGAAGACATGAGCCCACCACAGACCCTCAAGGAGATGTAAAAGCTGGCAGGGCGGGTGACCGCGTTAGGGCGTTTCATCTCTAAGCTAGGCGAGAGCGCCTTACCCTTCTTTAAGCTCATGGAGAAGAAAGGGCCCTTCGAGTGGACCCCGGAGGCCGACCGGGCCTTCCAAGACCTCAAGAAATACCTCACCAGCCCCCGGTGATGGTGGCGCCACGGCCTCTCGAGCCTCTGGTGCTCTACCTCGCCGCCACCCCGTACTCCGCCAGCGCAGCGCTGGTGGCGGTTCGGGAGGAGCGCAAAGACAAGGGTGTGCCACGCCAAGCTAGAGCAGATGCAGCACAGGGTCAGGAAGGCACACCGAAGCCATCAATGACGGAAGATCAAGCACGGCAGGGTAACGTTGCCGAAACTACTGAGGATGGCCAAGTCTCAGGAAACCCTCCACCTCAGGATACACCGCAATCTCTACAAGACCCGAGCCTCAATAGTGTGCCAGCCCTCGCCGAGCACCCAGTGTACTTCGTCGGCACCATACTGTGGGACGCAAGGGCACGCTACCCCATACTGCAAAAGCTCCTGCTCGCACTCTTGGTGGCCTCGCGCAAGCTACGGCACTACTTCCAGGGGCACCCCATCAAGGTCGTCTCATCCTACCCATTGGAGAGGGTACTCAGGAGCCCAAACTCAGCCGGAAGGGTTGCTGAATGGAGCATCGAGCTGCAAGCATTCCAGCTGGAGTTCAGCACCACCAGGGTCATCAAGGGAGCCGCGCTCGCCGATTTTGTGGCAGAATGGACAAATGCCCGGGCTCTTGAGGAAGGAGAAGACCGGTCCACCTCCCCAGGAAGTGAGGCACCAGACGGCTGGGTCATGTATTTTGATGGCACCTTTGCGCACCAGGGCATGGGGGCTGGAGCAGTGCTCATCTCACCCACTCAGGACAAGCTTTACTATGCCGTGCAACTCTGCTTCCAGCACGGCGAGAAGGTCTCCAACAATATCACAGAATACGAAGGCCTCATAGCCGGCCTAAAGGCTGTGGTGGCTCTGGGGGTGAGGCACCATACCGTCAAGGGCGACTCGTAGCTCCTCGTCAACTTCTCCAACAAAGTGTATGAGCCAAAGGACGAGCACATGGAGGCCTATCTTGCGGAGGTGTGCAAAATGGAAAAGCAGTTCTCAGGCTTGGAGCTGCAGCACGTGCCCCGGGGCATCAACAAGGAAGCCGACAACATCGCCAAGAGAGCATCCAAGCGGCAACCTAAAGAGCCCAGCGTCTTCGAAGAGCGGCTCTTCAAGCCGTGAGCTACGCCATCTCTTTCAAACACAACTCAGCCTCGGGAGGAGCTCACACAGCCCCCGGCCACGGGAGCCCCAGCTTGCGGCCCAACCTCAGGAGCTCGGCTACTCTTGGCGCTCGAGCCCCAGGAGGAGTGCTGGACCAAGGAGTTCAAGGAGTACCAAATGCACGGGACACTGCCGAAGAAGGAAGAAGACGTGGAGTGCATGGCCCGACAGGCCACGGCATACTGCATTGATGACGGCGAGTTGTATAGGAAACGGCCGAACGATGTCACGCTGCACTGCATCCCCAGCGATCAAGGGAGGGAGCTGTTGATTGACATACACAGCGGGGACTGTGGAC